>NC_083326.1:15251613-15415770 GCF_963455315.2 Globicephala melas
CAAATTTTCAAACATTTGTATATATGGTTCTTATAATGTTCAAAGGTCTCCCTCGTTATATTCTCTCAAAATCTTTCCAAGATACATTGGGCAAGAGACATCTCCATTTTTCAAAAGAGGAAACTGAGTAATAGAGATTAAAAGATTGGCTCAAGACTACAAAACCACTTATCGGTTTTTATCTCCCAACTCCTAATCCAGAGCTCTTGCTACTATCTCAAAATGCCTCTCTTGTGTCTATAATAATCCCCAGGTTTGTAGGGTCCCCTGCATAAAAGATCCCTAATAACTACTCAGATCACTCATATTATGAGTTGAATTAATTATACTTTTTAAGAAATCAAGCCTGTCTTTGATAGTGTTCACCTGTCACTTCAAGCAATGTAATAATTCTGGGAGATAAGCAGAGATTGGGGACAGACATACAATCTGGAAGAATTAATCTGTTGTTATCTAACAAATATTTTTTTATATTCCAGACTCAGTAGTGTTTGACATGCTTTATTAGTTACACATAGGAGAAACCACACGTTTAAAAACATTGCCTTTAGCCAAAGCAAGAATGTTAGCCACAGTTTTTTCAGTTATATTGTATCACAGGTGAAATCAATATCTCCAGAGGCTGATAATAAAGAAGGGAAAATGTAAACTGAAATTGATTTAACAAAGGAAATGAATGTAATTATGATGATATGATAAACCCCAAACTGGGAAGAAACTTGTCAGATAAATTTTCCCATCAGCACACCAGTTTCATGCTCTAAGCAACATGACCTACACCAACTGGGGCCACTGTTCCACAGCAAAGGAATACTGCTATATTTTTTAAAAAGAGGAAATTGTGTCGGATATAGGAAGTGGATATAAAAGAAAAAGTCGTAGTTGCAGAGGCCACATGTAAATACACAGAGGATATTGCATATTTAGAAATAGTCATTTTTTAATTGAGAATATTTTCTACTAGGAAGTGATGCTTTTGAGAAAGAGAATTAAGTTAACACATGCTTTTGCCAAATGCAAGAGTCTGTTTGACAGGCACACAAGAATACCAGTCTCCAACACAGAGGATGAGATAAGAAGTAAAATGCAGTAAACTTTCTCATTTCCAGAATTCTCACCCCTCACAGGCAGGCGCCGTGTCCCCCCAGTTCTGTATCACAATGTCTTACCTAAGAGTTTGTCACTTAGTAGACACCTGGTGAATAACTTTGAACGCATGCATAAAGTGTTCTGGTGGACTGAATTTCCCAACTCATTAAGATTTATATTACAAACCCTATGTGGATTGCCAGTTTTCAAGGAATTAGGCTCCGCTGAAATGGCATTTAGCCCCTAAGCGTGTCTTGACCATTTTCTTTTATCATTTGAAATACTCATAAAAATCTTCAGAATCACTCAGAATCACTCTGAATCACTTCTGAATCACTTCAGAATCACTCAGTGCCTCAGGGCTGCTGAGGGACAGCATGATTGTACAGTGCTGAAAATTTTGTTTTAATGTTTGGGCTATCTATGAGTTAATAAGTTCTTTGGCTAGATCATTAAGTTATCTACACGTTATAGGTGCTCTATAAGCCAGCTTAGATTTGAATAAATTGTTGGCTAAAGCATCATTTCTGAGTGAGGAGTGTTTATATTTGATATCTGAGTTTACTCACTTCCTTCTCAGTAACTTGACTCTCTTGATTTCATTTCCTCACATAAGAAGAAACTAGCAGGAGTGGTTTATTCCCTTAATGGCTATATTCGTGCTGAGTCCACTTTATGTGCCAGAGGTACAGCAGTGGACAGAAATACCCCCTGACTTCACTGGGTTTACTTTCTACTTTAAAAAGATAAACAGTAAATAAGTAAATTGTTAAAATATGTAGTTTGCCAGAGAGTGACAGAAGCTATAAGGAAAGTAACGTGAAGTAGGAGGATAGGATGTGTATGATGGAAGGGGGTGCAATTTTAAATAAGACAGTTAGAGAAGGCTTCGCCGAGGCACTGTGTGATCTCAGACCCCAAGGAGGTGAGGCAGCTGACCGTGCAAACAGCTGAGAGGAAGAATGTTCCAGGAAGATGGATCAGAGAATGCAGAGGCTCTAAGTTACAAGCATGCCTGGTGTGTGTTCAAGAAACAGGAAGCAGGCAGCAAAGCTGGACAGAGAGGGTGAGAAGGAAAATGGTTGTGGAAATAGGCTTAGGAGATTAAGTCACAGAGGCAGTAGTTGTGCAGCCTGTGCAGTCCTGATAGGCTGTGCTATGGACTTTGGCTTTTACTCTATGCGAGGTCTGTAGCCATCCGAGTGTGGAGCAGGGTAGTGACTTGATCTGACTTCTGTTAGAAGCATTGCTCATGATGTTGTGTTGAGAACATGCAGTGGAGCTAAGACGGGAAGCAGCAATAACCCAGACAAGAGATGATTAACCAGTTGGGATTAACCCAGGGAGTCATATGGAGGTCAAACCATCAGCATTGTTGTTGGTTAAAACTCAGCTGGAGACAGTGAGGACAACAGTGAGTTTCCTGGTACCGAATCCCATGTCTACCCGTCCAGTCACAGGGAACACTGGTCGACCACAGTGTTCTAAACTAAGCCTGCCGGGTAGGCAAGGGCAGACCAAAACACATGCTCTCCTCTAGCAGACAGATGGTAAGGGGAAGGCAGAAAAGGGCTAAGCCAGATTCCTTGTTCCAATGATATAATTCACTCTGGAGAGGAGTACATGAGGAGTTGAGAAAAGCCAGAAAGCTGCTGTGGCAATGACCCCTCCACTTGGAATCAAGAGAAGGGAAGAATATATTCCTCCCCACCTCACCTGGCTTTTGGTTCACTTAATGCATTGAGTTTAACCATTAAACCTACGATTAAGCAACAATATGGGTCATCTTACTGGACGAGAAGGTCCGGAGCCTATCAGAGCAGTCCCGTTCCCACCTGCATGAGGCTACGCTCCCCAGACCAACCCCTGCTCCAATGCTCTGAAGGATCTATCAGTTAAATCAGTTCAGGTGGTTCCTTCCCAAGTCTGTTCTATTTATTATCCTAAATTATATTTAGAGCCACACTGCCCAATACTCATTAGAATGACTGCAATGAGATAAAATGCTAATATAAAGATACCTCATATAATAAAAGAGAGTAAACTCAAGATGTTCCAAATTTGGCTATGAAACCCATTCTATCAAATTTCCATGGAAAAAATAAGATCTGAAGATTAAATCTGTTTGCAAGTTAAAGTCCAAAGATATATAAATCCCCAAAATATAAAGCCTGAGCTTAAATGATCTTGCCTTTGTCAGTTGAAAATCTAAAGAAATGAGTATCTTCCTTAATTTCTTACCCTGTTCAATCTCAACAGAGGGGATTTTTGCAGCCCATATGTATGGGGAGGGGGGCGGTTCTATGAGCAGTTATGTCCTAAATTGTCCCTCCATGAAATGGGTTTCTTCAGGTCTTAGTGGTACTAGTTCAATATTAAGTCTCTCATAAATCTCACTTTTAAGGAGTTCAAAGTGTCAACAGTCCACTTAAGATTACCACAGCTTGATCCCACCCCCTTAAAATTCCAGGCAAATCCAGTTCCTGGAAGCCTGTACTTAATGTTGCCAAAGGCTACAACAAACATTCAGTGGTAGCAGAGGGAAGGTGAAGGGACAGAGTCAGTCTTCTTGGTTTCCAACTTTCCAGGATGCCAATCAGTTTATGTTAATTGTAAAGGGTCCACGACAGAAGTAAAAATACACAAATGGGATGACATCAAACTACAAAGCTCTGCACAGCAAAGGAAACAGTCAACAGAATGAAAAGGCAACGTACGGAATGAAACAAAATGTTTACGCACTATATATCCAATAAGAGATTATTGCCCAAAATATATAAGGAACTCCTAAACTCAATAGCCAAAAAAAATTCAAAATGGGCAAAGGACTTGAATAGACATTTCTCCAAAGAAGACATACAAATCGCCAACAGGTAAATGAAAAGATGCTCAACGTCACTAATTATCAGGGAAACACAAAACTGCAATGAGATATTATCTCACACTTGTTAGGATGGTCATTATCAAAAAAAACCCCAAAGATAATAAACGTTATCAGGATATGGAGAAACTGGAGAACTTTTACGCTGTTAGTGAGAATGTAAAGTGTACATCTACTATGGAAACAGTACGGAGGTTCCTCAAAAAATTAAAAATAGAACTACCATATAATCCAGCAATCCCATTTCTGGGTATTTATTCATATGCATTACCCCATATCCATTTCTGGGCATTTATCCAAGGAATTGAAATCAGGATCTCAAAGAGATAATGTGCACACCCATGTTCACTGCAACATTATTCACAATAGCCAAGAGATGGAAACAACCTACGTGTCCATTGAGAGACGAATGGATAGAGAAAATGTGGTAAATATATACACGGAATATGATCCAGCTTTCAAAAAGAAGGGAATTCTGACATAGGTAACACCATGGATGAACCTGGAGCGCATTATGCTAAGTGAAATAAGCCAGCCACAGAACAAATACTGCATGATTCCACTTATATGAAGTATCTAAAATAATCAAACTCATAGAAGCAAAGAATAGAATGGTAGTTGCCAGGGACTGGGGCGGGGGGAGGATATGCAGAGTTGTTCAGTGGGTGTGCAGTTTCAGTTATGCAAGATGAATAATTTCTAGAGATCTGCTGTACAATACAGTACCTGTAGCCAACAATACTGCACTGTGCACTTAAAAATGGATTAGGAGGGTAGATGTCATGTCACACACACACACACACACACACAAAACGTGGCACAAGGATACTTTTGGAGGTGATAGAAACGTTTATCACCTTGACTGTAGCGATCGTTTCATGGGTGTCTGCATATGCCCAGACTCATCAAATTGTAGACATTTGAACATGAAGCTTTCTGTTCAAAATACGTGAAGCTTTCTGTATATAATTAAGCTGCTTAAAAATATTCAAGGGTATTATCTGCACAATTAAACTCACATAATGTAGTAGAAGGGAATGAGAGGGTGAATGCAGGTGTAAGTAGGTATGTATATTTGATATGGAGAATAAAGGGTTTCTATTTGATGCCTTCTGTTTTCTCTGAAACGTAGAGTTAGATGAGACTGCTAAGAATATGAGGTAGGATGGATTATGGAGTTTGGAATTTCAAGAGAGTAAAGAAAGTTTGAAATAGTCATCTTGGAAATTGGAGAATACATTAAATAGTAATTTAGTTGTATTGTCAAAAGAGTGAAAAGCCTATTAGAACTCACTGGAACCTGAATATATTGGAACTTTCTCCAGAAGCACTCAGAAAATGACAACTGCTCAGGCACAGAAGTAAATGAAGAGCTAAGTTCATCCAGGATTGAGGGAGAAAAAAGACAGAAGGACTAGGCATTTAGGGTCTCTAATTAGATCAGGAGAGAAATGAAGAAAGTAGGTAGCAGAGGAATTGGGAGGAAATAGGTCAGTGGCCTGATGGCTCAAAGAGAGTAGAGGATTATTACAATGGGGTTGTTTGGGCAAGCAAGATGGAGAGAGAGAGAGAGAGAGAGAGGCTGTGGTCAAGAGACAAGCTGATTGAATTAGTGATTTTGAAAGTGGAGCAATTCCTCGTGATGACAGGATCCAAGGTATGACTATGGGAATGGAAGTTCAAGTGAAGGATAAGATGACTGGAGAAAAGATGAGAGAACCAGGCAACAGAGGAAAAGTAAACTTTCTCCTATCCCCATGGTTTTACAACTAGGAGCATGGCAAGATTACATTTCAAAATAATTGTTCCCAGGTCCTTGAGAAAAACATTCCCTGGCAAGAAATGTTTAAGATTTATTCATTTCAAACGGAGCAGGGAAAGAATTTATGACTACATCTTTCCTAAATAAATGCTCTAGGGAGTTCCCTGGTGGTCTAGTGGTTAGGATTCGGCACTTTCACTGCTGTGGCTGGGTTTAAACCCTGGTCAGGGAATTGAGATCCTGCAAGCTCGCAGTGCAGCCAAAACAAAAAATGCTCTAAGAAAAGAGAGGGCGGGTGCCTATAGTCAAGAAGAAACTTGTCTAAAATGTTGTCAAATGAAGGGAGCATTAAGGCCATCTTGATCAGCTGATAGCAAAGGACAATTTAAAAAATACATTTTAGTCAAGGTGTACATATTTATTTAAAAATAAAACTTTAGTGTTTGTTAAAATTTCCTCCATGAACCTTATTGAAAAAAAAATCTAATTCTAAAATAATATTTACATAGATCACCTTTTAAAGAAATTTGATAATTAACTATAGGTCTTGTAAAAGAAGAAAATGTAAGAGCAACCAAGGAGAAGTAATATTTAGTTTTTGTTTCAGGTTTATAAGTGATGCCTAATATTATAAGTAAAAATGCCTCAGCCTAGAAATATCCATCTAAGTGTCCACAGAAGTCAACAAAAAGAATTATGGGTTTTGGAGAAAGCGCGGGCTTTTATCTGAAAGATACGAGATATACGTAGGCCACGAAATGGTTCTGTTTCAAGTGAGTTAAAACAATATGGCAGCCCTTAGTCTAACTCCTCACCGAGGTCTCTCCTCACTGCAGAAGCCTGCGAACTTATGGTGCCTAGGCTTGGTTCAAGTACTTATCAATATTCCAAAGAGGGAAAGGGAGGATGGAGGGAGTAAGGAAAAGCGGAGGACTCACAGGGATCACAGATGACAACTAAACACATCATCCTGCCCATGGACTAACATCTTTCCCTACACTCTCCAAAAAAGAAGCTACCTCCTGAATCCCTAGTGGCTATCATGCCATGTGAGGCATACTCTACTGACTCACAAAGAAAGCCCTGCTAATGAGGATTCAAATGAAAATCCACATAGCCAGAAATGATTTCTTGTTTACAAAGAGAAAGGACTTTGGTGACATGCTTGTTATTAATCATTCCTACTTGAAAATTTTCTAATTCAAGTCCATTTCAAGAAGAGTTATTTAGGACTTCCCTGGTGGCGCAGTGGTTAAGAATCTGCCTGCCAGTGCAGGGGACAAGGGTTTGAGCCCTGGTTGGGGAAGATCCCACATGCCACGGAGCAATTAAGTCCGTGCGCCACAACTACTGAGTCTGCCCTCTAAAGCCCACGAGCCACAACTACTGAGCCTGTGTGCCACAACTACTGAAGCCCGCGCGCCTAGAGCCCGTGCTCCACAACAAGAGAAGCCACCGCAATGAGAAGCCCACGCACCGCAAAGAAGAGTAGCCCCTGCTCGCCGCAACTAGAGAAGCCCGCACGCCGCAATGGAGACTCAACGCAGCCAAAACTAACTAAATAAAACCTGTGCATTAAAACCAAAAAGAAAAACAAACCCACAACTTTAAAAAAAAAAAAAAAGAAGAGTTATTTAACAAAACATTTCCCCATTCATATCACCTTAAATAAATTTCCCTTAGGCACATTCGGCATATTTCTTCAGTTGGAAGAAACTGATTCTGACTCACCAGTGAGCAATGGGCTTTTAGTGGAAAGATACGGATGGCATTCACAGAGTAGCTGAAAAATTAACCCAGGGCAAGGGCAGAAATCCGAGAGGCTCAGACCTCTCAGGAGAACAACATGATGGACTTTTTTGCTCAGCCTCCCTACCAAACAAATCACCTCCAACTGCTCGTTCTTTCAATGTAACTCTAAGAACATTTTCAAATTCCTAGGAATGGGATCTGCTCGTTCCACCATGGGTTGTAACAAGTGTCTCTATCATTACATACACCATTCATGACTAGCTTAGTTTGCTGGGGCTGCCATAAGAAACTGCAACAGACTGGGAAGCTTAAACAGGAGAAATTTATTCCTCACAGTTCTGGAGTCTAGAAGTCCAAGATCAAGGTGTCAATAGGATTGGTTCCTTCTGAGGTCTCTCTCCTTGGCTTGCAGATATCTACCTTCTCACTGTTCTGGCACTGTCTTTCCTCTGTGGGTTTCCACCTCTGGTGTCTCTCTGTGTGTCCAAATTTTCTCTTCTTATAAGGATACCAATCAACTGGATGAGGGCCTAATGGCCTAATTTTGGTCACCTCTTTAAAGACCCTATCTCCAAAGGCAGTCACGTTCTGAGGTGCTCAGGGAAACTTCAACATATGAAGAATTCAATTTATAACAATGGCCAAGGGACAAGACATGTAGCATGGATTCAGAGGCTAAGGGAATCCTTGTAATCTGGGCAGCCAACCCAGTTTTTGTCTAGCAGACAGTAATGTGATACCTTTAACACTGGCAACCTTCTAACAAACTCAGCCATCCAGGAAATTGTTCTAATACAATAAGTGAAAAGAAATATGGACACTTAAAAAAATAGCTATCATCACAAAAGTCACATTTTCCTCTAGGAAAATTTTAAGTCCAGCTTTAGACAGACCTAGATTTACATGCTGAATATTCCAATTGCTAGCTGTGTGATCTTGGCTAAATTACTTAATTTTTTTGAGTTTGTTTCAGCAGTAAAAATTCTTGATAAAAATATTTACTCCCAAGAGTCCTTTTTTAAAAAAAATTATTTATTTATTTATTTTTGGCTGCGTTGGTCTTCGTTGCTGTGTGCAGGCTTTCTCTAGTTGCAGTGAGCGGGGGCTACTCTCCGTTGTGGTGTGCAGGCTTCCCATTGCAGTGGCTTCCCTTGTTGCGGAGCATGGGCTCTAGTCATGTGGGCGTCAGTAGTTGTGGCACGTGAGCTCAGTAGTTGTGGCTCGTGGGCTCTAGAGCACCGGCTCAGTAGTTGTGGCACACGGGCTTAGTTGTTCTGCGGCATGTGGGATCTTCGCGGGCCAGGGAATCGAACCCGTGTCCCCTGCATTGGCAGGCGGATTCCTAACCACTGCGCCACCTGGGAAGTCCCCCAAGAGTCCTTTTAAAGTTGCACATATTTACTAAAATTACTTAAGTACTCACTACATTTTATCAAGCACACTTTCCTTTGCTTTCTTTTGAACGGTGTATAAAATTAAGACTAATGACATAAAACTTATTTTTAGCCCAACTCCAAGGAATTTTGAAGAGAAGGAATAAAGTCAGAGGCTTGCTCCTACCATGAAAAAGAATATTATAAAGCTGATATAATGTTGTATTATACTTGAACAAATAGACCAATTGTACAGAAGAGAAAGCCTAGAAACACGCCCAGATCTCTATGAAGACTTGATGAAGATAGCAGCAAAGATTAGTGATAAAAAGGTGGATTATTCAATAAATGACACTAGGAGAGCTGGGTAACCATATGGGGAAAAAAATTAAAGCTTGAGCCCTACCTCACACAATACACAAAAATCCATTCCCGTTGGATTAAGATCTAAATACAAGAAGCAATTTTTTATTCTTAGAAAAAACACAAGAAACAGGAGCAAAAATTAAAAAATGGGACCTAATTAAACTTAAAAGCTTTGCACAACAAAGGAAACCATAAACAAAACAAAAAGACTGGGAGAAAATATTTTTGTTTCATTTAGACCCGCGATATATTGGGTGATGCCCACTCACATTGGGGAGGGCCATCTGCTTTATTGAGTTCACCAGACCAAGTGCTAATCTCTTCCACAAACACACTCACAGGCACACCCAGAAATAATGTTTACCGGTTATCTGGGCGTCCCTTAGCCTAGTCAAGTTGACATAAAATTAGCCCTCACAAAGAGTAATTTGGAAAAAAAAAATGCTGTTCACAGAAGAGAAATTGCAAATGACTGATAAAGAAAAAGTAAAAATATTTTAAAGTCATTAGTAGTCTAAGAAATGCAAATGAAGCCACTAGATAATGCTACCACACACACACAAGTCATATAAAATCATGCATTGGAGAAGATGTGGAGTAAAAGGAATTCTTATACTTTGCTGGCCAGTGTAAACTGATATAATGATATTGGTGAGCAGTTTTGCAATGTCTCATGGAAGTTGAAGATATGTATACTCCATGCTCCAGAAATTCCACTCGTATGTATATAGACAAACACAATTCATACCTGTGTGTTCAAGGCAGTAATTTCTGTGATTGAAGAAGTGAATCTGAAAAGAACCTAATTATCCATCAACTGAATAATGACAAACTTATAATACCAGTGAAAATAAGTGAACTAGAGATACAAGTATCAGCATAGATGGATCTCACTAAACTAATATTGAGTGGGAAAAAAGTAGCATAAGAGGAAAAATATATCGTATTATTTATATAAAGTTTAAAAACATGCAAATCTAAGCTGGATGTATCACTTAGGAATGCAAACCTATATAGTAAAAATCTACTTAAGAAAGAACATATGGCGTGATAAACTACTGATTCTGGATTATGAAAAGGGACAGGAGCATGTTGGAGTAAGAGGGTGAATGGAACTTCAAGTAATTAGTAATGTTTTGTTTCTTGAGCTGTAGAGTACAAAGATTCACTGCTTCATATTTAAAACTTTTTCTGTACGTATTGAACTTGTCATAGTATTTTTAAAAAGATTCCTACCCGCACTCATAATTACAGAAATGAAAATATTACAGGAGGTTTAATTTCCTAGAAAATGTATTCATGTGGAAGCCCTTGTCCTTGGAGGCATTTCTTTTTCCAGCCCGAAGAAGTAAAGCAACACGTGCACTTCACAAAGCTTCTGACACACAGAATCTTAATTTGCAAAGATCCATCAGCATAAATGAAAATGGAACAATTAGTTCTGTTCACAAAGGTCATTATTCAAATACACTGGGCTTTCCTATCCTGTGATGAGCACACAGCATGGACCTGCATAATTTTTTCAGGAAACTGACAAATGTAAATTAATGTGATAATGATACATTTAATTGATTCACTAACACACAATTTAAAATATATACTATATAAAGTGTAGTAAAACTTTCACAGATCAATGTTTCATCACCTATATTGTATAGCCCAGGTGTCTGAGTTCAAAATAACCAGATAGCAGTGATCATATACTCTTTTTTTTTTTTTTTTTACGGTACACGGGCCTCTCACTGTTGTGGCCTCTCCCGTTGTGGAGCACAGGCTCCGGATGCACAGGCTCAGCGGCCATGGCTCACGGGCCCAGCCGCTCCGCGGCACGTGGGATCTTCCCGGACCAGGGCACGAACCCGTGTCCCCTGCATCGGCAGGCAGACTCTCAACCACTGCGCCACCAGGGAAGCCCACATATACTCTTTTAAAGGATAATTCTAATGAGATATTAAAAAACAGGCTAAACGAAGAGAACAAAGTAGTTTTATTCATGAGTAAATCATCTAACATTTAAGGGATGGTAAAATGAAGGCAAACCAACACTGCTGGGTACAGAGTAGACATAAGAAATAGGTCTTATTTTTCCCACCTTACAAACAAACAAAAAAACCCTGAGAATTAGAGAGGTCAGATAATTTATGTAATGCCAAATAGCCAGAAAGGAGCCAAACTAGGGTATGAATTCCATTCTTCTTCATTCCAAATCCCATACCATCCTTCCTGGGAGACAGCTAGCTAATAAGCAGAAAACAACGCCGATAAATAGTTTCTCTTACCCACATTCATGGCATTTTTCAGATGAAACATTAGAGACGACTGTGTGTGTGTATACTTACGACTATACAATTATAAAACTGATTTTTAAAAATAGAGGTGATAATATCCTTCTTAAAAGGGTTATTGGTGGAGCAGTAAACAAACTTAGAATTTAAGAAAATGGGCAACTGCAAGCACACGTTCGGAAAAGTATTGGCTTAGGTTGTAGAAGACACATTCATTCTGGACTCCGCCACCACATGGGAGGCTGAGATCGAGCCACAGAATCCTGTCTGAGGAGGACAACAGAAACCACTCAGAATATTTATGAAAACATGAAAAAATAGAAATAGAAAAAATATTCATTGATATTGAATTACTCTGTAGTAATCACTATCTAGAAATAAAATTATGATACTTTATATAGTATTTTAGAGTTTACCAAAAATTCTACTGTTGTCAAGGTAACAGACTACTTTCTTTTGAAACTAGGTATCAGATAGTTGGGGGTTGCTTGTTTGTTTTAGGCCTACACGTAGATGCTGAAGCCAAAATGCTTATATTCAGAAGTAATTTATTATTTCTGAATTTCAGTTCCTCTTTGTCTTTGTTACTGCTATTCTTCCCCATTATTTTACAATGAGGCTGGAAATGAGGGCTGTATATAAGACATATTAAAGGAGAACCTTTAGGATCTTATGCACTGAACAGATGAAGGAAGCAGGAATGGAAAGGGTCACACCTAGCATGACTTCTGGGATTATTGCTTGGCTGACTGATTGAATGGTGCTGCCATTAACCACGGTAGAAAGTGGAGGGGTAGAATCAGATTTTATGAAGAGATGACAAGTTAAATTTTGGATATGTTGAATTGGAGGAGCCTATGGACAAACTAAGGTCCCTTGGATGTCCATTTCTCTGGACCTCAGTAGGAGGTTGCAGGCTGGGCACCAAAGAGCCTCCATTATTTGTGAACAAATATCTACTTTATCTGTCAGGCACAGAGCTAGATTCTGGTGACTCCAAGTTGAATAACACTGAGCCCCTACTATCATAGGCTAGTATACAAGAGATGTTGTAAAGACAAATAATAATATATACGTGCTGTGGTATGGGTACATTAAAGGCATGTGGATGCTAAAGAGAAGCCTGAATTTTCCTGGAGGCATCAGGGGTATTTCACAAAAATAATGGTTGATCTCTGTCTTGAAATGGGTGTTAAAGTTTCAAACCACAGATTTCAAAGTTTTCTTCTCGGACTTGTAATATTATTTAGAGGATTGTTGGGTTTAGTAAATAAAAACGTCGGACTCCCAGTTTGATTTTATATTCAGATAAACACTGAATAATTTTATACTATAAATATGACTATTTTTGTTAATCTGAAATTAAATTGAATGGACATCTGTATTTTTTCTAGCAACCCTAATTATTTATCAGTATCATTTAAAGAGTAGTGTGGAGAGAGACAAAATTAGTTAAATATCAAATGATATAGTTACCATTAGAAACTAGACTATTAAAAATTTCTTATAAGAATAGACCATGCATATCATAAACATTATCTTTTCCAAATGTTTCTTATAACAGAATATATGACAATTTATTGATGCTTTTTAAAAATATCTCTAGGGCTTCCCTGGTGGCGCAGTGGTTGAGAGTCTGCCTGCCGATGCAGGGGACACAGGTTCGTGCCCCAAGATCCCACATGCCGCGGAGCGGCTGGGCCCGTGAGCCATGGCCACTGAGCCTGTGCGTCCGGAGCCTGTGCTCCTCAATGGGAGAGGCCACAACAGTGAGAGGCCGGCGTACTGGGAAAAAAAAAAAACTCTCTAAAGTCGTTGGAGGAAAAATCACAGACATAAATTAGGCTTTTGACATTTGCATTACTGACACTAGTAAGAATAAGAATCTCCTTGACCTTAATAACATTCCGAAGAATACTACTGTTCTACTCTCAAATAACTTCAGCAACTTATCAACTATGACATCTGGTTCTCCAACATCATGACAGCTGTGCTTCTTTGCTAGAAAATGTCACTGCCAATTTCATGTGAGTCATATTGGTGAATCTGCTTTTGAAACTATATACAGCCCAACAGTATTGGTAATAATGAGCAAAAGAGGCTGCAGAAATCTTGACATCCACCATGGTATTTTTAAAAGTTACATTTTAACCAGTAATTTTAACATCTCTCACCTTCGGACATTTCCAAGGTGGCAAACAAGAGAGTTAATCACCCTGGAATTTTATTACCCTAGCAATGAAATGTGGTGGTTGAAATAAATCATCACTAAATGCTGAAAATCTGTACTTCTACAAATCTGTTTTTAAAATGTAAGCTTGAAGTCATTTAGCAACAAAAATAAAGAACAGTACCCAAAAAAAGAAAGTAAAATTATTTCTATAAAATCTTCTTAGTACACTTAGTCATTTTTATTACTAAGAGACACATCAAACACACGACTAGAGGTCTAGTCAGTAGTTTGTCTTGATATTATTGCTATCATCTCATTATTGAAATATTATTAAAAATGCTTCCCAAATCTTGAAAGTTTGGGTCTAATTTAATCAATGTAATGTAGATTCCACAGAATCAAATAAAGCAAGTGTATCTGATTTTAACAAATACTCATATAGTAGTCAGTATGTACCAAGAACTATTCTTAACATTCTGTTCTTAACACTAACTCACACTTTATTTAAAATACTGATGTGAGAACAGTGGCCCAGAGAGATTCACCACAATAAAATAAGCTAGAGCAGCACGTTGGCTCCAGAATAGGGCTCTTGACCATAAC
This sequence comes from Globicephala melas, assembly GCF_963455315.2. Classification (NCBI taxonomy): domain Eukaryota; kingdom Metazoa; phylum Chordata; class Mammalia; order Artiodactyla; family Delphinidae; genus Globicephala; species Globicephala melas. The sequence continues at coordinate 15,265,898 of NC_083326.1, forward strand.
TGCAGGCTGGCTCTCCCATACCAAAATGTTGATCGTATTAATTTACAATTGTATTCAAATGAATCTAGGCAACTATTAAGTGCTGACCATGTACCAGACACTGTACCTAAATGATCTCAAATCTTTGGCACGCCACTGGGAGGGAGTTTTTATCATCTTCAGGTCACTGGCAAAGCCCAGAGGTTGAGACTTGAAACCTGCTAGATTGGAGGTTTCAACAAAGGTCTCAATGGTTTTAAAGCCCAAGTACTTTCTGTTCTCCAAGACTGCTTCCTTATGGTGCCTTGGAGTTGTTACTGGGGGCTCTTAAATTCTGAGAAATCTTTTTCCCTAGGATATATTTGCATTGAAAAAAATGCTACAAGAATACTCACAACTAAATAAGACAGATCAGCTACAGTTTAATCTGTAGGAATAGGTTCTTCAGCTACGAAAGAGTTCCTTGGGAGGAGGAACTACAGCTGATTTATCCTGTGTTCTCAGAGTTGGAGACAGTGTTTGGATAAAGTTGGTGCTCAGTAAAATTCTGGATGAAATAATGACTGAAGGCATATCCACACTCCTTTAATGTAGGAATTTTTATTTGAGATAAATTTCAGGAAACACATGAGTGGAATTTACCACATAGCTGTTTCCAGGATGAGGGAACCATTGATAACTTGGTTACTAAATTCAGGTTCTAGTAAAAACTACAATTCCTACCGCTGCCACCTTCTCACAACCCCCAAATCAAAGTTATATCCCTTCAAACCTATCAGTTAATAAATCCAACTTTGAACAACAGCAAACTAAGTTATCATTAGGACAATCTTCTATCTACATTTCACTTATACTTACTCTGAGCTAAACATCCTCTTATCACTTTAGAAGTTTATTCCCTTCATGTTCCTTGTAAAAAATTAATAAACAGAAACCTCAATTAAATAGAGTCAGGAGACCAAAAGGGGGAGCTCTCACATCCTGGGACTTAGGCAGAGCCCAACAGGAAGAGAACCACACTTTTCTTTCCTGGCAAGGACTCAGCCAGTGAAAATCCATGGACTCTTTGTTTACTATAGCCCTCCCAACTTCCTTTTCCCCTCTATAAAAGTATTCTCTTTTCTTTGCCATGCTGGAACTTGCATGGCATGTGGCTTGCCATGGTTACAGACCCCAAATTCCAATTCTCTGCTGATCCTGAATAGACATATCTTTGCTGAAGATACATCTGGCAGTCTATTTATTTCAGTCAACATATTGCAGATGAAAGAATAAATGTATTTCTTAAAAGGAACTCAAGAAAATTAAGAATATGAGTGGTAAAGTAAAAAATCAAAATAACATTTTAATTTAAGTGGAACTAATTACAAAGCACCAACTAAATGTCTTACTTCATCTCTTTGCCAACATGAACCATATGCATATAGATATTTCAGAAATAATACATTTTTATTTATAAAAATCAAATACACACACACGCTTGTATTTATACCAAATGCAGATTGACCATATTGTGTCATACCACGCGTGTGTGTGTGTACATGTGTGTACATAGCTAAGGAGGCCCCAACTTAAAAATGGTCTGTTCTAGAAGTCTGTTTTTAGGCCAGCTTTTGGTGTTTAGATCATACATTTCTTTGAAATTAACTTGATAAACTGGTACTGTGGGAATGGAAATATATGAGGCACAGTTTCTGTACTACAGGGAGACAATGATATATTATCATACAGTAGAAAGGACAAATATACATAAATAGTATTAGGAGGAATACGGAATTGGAAAAGGAAGAAAGCTTCTTTATGTATACTGGGCATGAAACATACAGCACTCAACTTAAAATTGGTTACTGGCCTTATAGTTCAATGGATCAATTTAAAGCCTCGTTGCAGCACTGTGATCAATCACAGAGTCCTCTGAGAGACTGAAGAGAAGAGAGAAGGTCACACAGGGGGGTGTCCCAAACCCAGCTCAGGGGATGCGTTAAGACAAGCTCATGAAGCATTGAATTTGCAATGAAGAGCATTGCAGAAAAACGCCCTAGTGCTTCATTCATGGAAATGACTGTTACGACAGTTAAATCTTCAGTGGCTTCTCCCAGCATTTTAAATTTCACTATTTGAGATGTTCCCCTCCACCCTCAATAAAAACAAAAGCCAGAACTGAAATAAAGTAATCCGTAACCTTTACAAAAGTAAATAATGAAACACTTGAAATCACATCTTACTAAGCACAGCACTGAGTATCAAAAGGAACAGAATAGAAAGTCCAGAAATAAACCCATGTACTTATGCCAATTAATCTGTGACAAAGGAGGAAAGAATATACAATGGATAAAAGACAGTCTCCTCAATAAGTGGTGCTAGGGAAACTGGACAGCCACATACCAAAAATGAAATTAGAACATTCTCTAACACCATATACAAAAATAAACTCAAAATGGATTAAAGACCTAAATGTAAGGCTGGATACTATAAAACTCCTAGAGGAAAACATCGGCAGAACACTCTTTGACATAAATTATAGCAATATGTTTTTGGATCAATCTCCTAAAACAAAGGAAATAAAAGCAAAAAATAAACAAATAGGACCTAGCTAAACTTAAAAGCTTTTGCACAGCAAAGGAAACCACTGAAAACATGAAAAGACAACCTACTGAATGGGAGAAAATATTTGTAAATGATATGACTGATAAAGGGTTAATAGCCAACATATATAAACAGCTCATACAACTCAACATCAAAAAAACACCACGCAATCCAATAAAAAAATTGGCAGAGAAAATGAATAGACTTTTTTCCAAAGAGGAAATGCAGACAGCCAATAGGCACATGAAAACATGCTCAACATCACTAATCATCAGGGAAGTGCAAATCAGAACCACAATGAGGTATCTGTCAGAATGGCTATTGTCAAAAAGAACACAAATAACAAATGTTGGTGAGGGTGTGGAGAAAAAAGAATCCTTATACACTGTTGGTGGGAATGTAAATTGGTGCAGCCACTTTGGAAAACAGTGTGGAGGGTTCTCAAAAAACTAAAAATAGAATTACCATATGTCCCAGAAATTCCACTCCTGGGTGTATTTCCAAAAAAACCCTAATTTGAAAAGACACATACACCCCAATGTTCATAGCAGCATTATTTACAATAGCCAAGATATGGAAGTAACTTTAGTGTCCATCAACAGAAGAATGGATAGATAAGATGTGGTGCATATTTCTGTATCTATATCTGTCTATATCTATCTATCTATCTAATACTACATAGCCGTAAAAAGAATGAAACAATGCCATTTGCAGCGACATGGAAGGACCTAGAGATTATTATACTAAGTGAAGGTAAGTCAGAAAGACAAATACCATAAGATATCACTTATATGTGGAATTTAAAATATACAATAAACTAGTGAGTATAACAAGAAAGAAGCAGATCCTCAGATATAGGGAACAAACTAGTGGTTACCAGTGGGGAGAGGGAAGGTGGGAGGGGCGGTATAGAGGTAGGGGATTAAGACATACAAATTATTATGTATAAAATAAGCTACAAGGATATACTGTATAACGTGGAGAATATACTGTATAACGTGGAGAATATTTTAAAATAACTATAAGTGGAGTATAACCTTTAAAATTGTGAATCACTGTACTGTACACCTGTAACATATAATATTATACATCAACTATACTTCAATAAAAAATGAAAAAAAAGAATGACTATAGAACTGAAGCATAATTATAAACACCTATTTTCCTTTTAGCTATTCTGTTTATTTTTTAAAGGAAATAAATATTTAAGAAAATTCAAAATAAATAAAACAAGGTAGATTTGTGACACATGGTTGAGTAGTTTTCAGTTCAAGCTGAGCTTCCCAAAAGCTGCATTGCACCACCAATTTGAAAGAAGCATGATGAAAAAATTTTTGTGTGTTTGAGTGAGTGGATGTATGTGTGAGTACAAAGCAAGAATGTGATCTTTAAGGAGAAGCAAAGCTGATTCAAAGCTCTATTTCATAGGGGTGATTCATTTTCTGTACCTTTTCATCAAACTTGCCTACCAACAGTAACTGGCAGCAAGAAACCAATTCATGCTGCTTTTAAGTCAAGTTTTGAAGGATTTCCATTTGCATGAAGTATTTAATCTATGTTTCAGCAATCTATATTCAAAATCTCTTTTGTCCATTTGGATCTCTGCCATGATAATAGGTACTGCTGTTACTATTATGACAGCTGGTCATCAATATCATTAACAGAACCAAAGTGTGTTAAACTCTTTTCACACCTGTGGTATTCTTTTCAATGCTGTGCAGAAGTGGAAAAATATTACTTCTGTAAGTAATCCAAAATAGGTAATATTGTAATTACAATTGCCTATGATGAATGAAAGTGATAGAATAGAAATTAATAAATTTATATTTTAATATCACCCCTGTAACTAAGTTGCTGTGAAACCATGGAAAATGATCCTTTTTCTCTGCCTCTGTTTTTCCGTTTGAGGAAGTTAAGACTGATCTGTGGGATCCCTATAATCTCTTCTATAGCTAACATTCTATGACTTTCAATAGACATCATATATCATTACATGGGAAAAACCATCCACGTACTTCTGTACCAAAAGCATTCGTCATTTGGCTCAAGGAATCAGAGATCCTGCAGACACCAGTGCAAACACTTAATGTAACTGACTGGCAGAGAGAGCCATTTTAAAAATCAGCACATCTAATCCATCATTCTTTTATGCACTTGGATTACAACTGTCAGCTGCAGAATGTGCAGCAAATTGCATCACTTCATAAAGAGACTTTTCACTCCCAAACTCTTAACACTCTAACCATCCTTTGAAAGGAGTTATTCAGCCTCAGATGACATCGTAATTCCCTTTATTATCTCCGTCTCCTGACCTACTTTCAGTGCCCCATGCTGTTCCCTGGGCCTTGAAAGTGCTTTACTTTTCCCTTTGTTTAGTTAATTCCTTCTCATCCTTCAGATCTCTGCTCCAGCATCACGTTCTCAGGGAAACTTCGCTGGGACCATCTGTCTATGTCCAATACCCACAGCATAGGCACTAATATTGACACGAACCTCTTGGTTACAAGTGTCATAAGAACCACGTTAAACTTAAAGCTCCTTCTCTCACAAGGCCATCAACACTATGAAAGCAGAGATCAAGCCTGGTTTTGATTATCATCACCTAGTACAGTGGCTGTTAAAGAATGGACCCTGAGAGGTCCATAAGTATTTTTAAATGGAAGAATTATTGTCCTTAATAATACTATTATATAAACAAAATATAACTTTTATATTATAATCTTACTATCATTAATATTTTTTTATTTTTCCCACAAGCTCTTCCTAAAACTTAGTAATGAACTAAAACATAGCCTTAAAATTCTACTTTTAGAAACGGTATAAATCCATGAATCACTAAGGATACAATTTTTACAGATACACTCAATTTTCAATTATATGACTTAACAATCATCATCTCTGGAGTCTTATTGCCCTTCATTCCTATAGTTAAGATGAAAGAAAAAATATCACTGAAACCTGCCAGTTTATACAGGTGATCAATTTAAAACTATTTAGCTTAAAGTTGAGTCAGTTTCAAAAATACTGTTGAAAAATAAAATGTCAGGTTAAAGCGAGAAAGTTTTGTAGAGTGATTTTGACAGAGGTGATAAGAAGAAATACTTCCTTCTGACATAAAATTAAATACTTCTTATAGGTTACCGAATCCAATCTGTAGTTTTATTACCTATTTGTAATGTTTTATACCACTGCAGAGTAACCTTAAATTTCATCCAGGCCTCCTCCACCCCATTCAACACATACCCCAGTGATCTGGCTGAAGTGCATGCATGTTTTGGAATTTCAGCCAGCAATGCAGGGCAGAGGTGAATGTCATGTTAATGATAAAAATTTTCTATATTCCTGTTCTTTCTATTAGGAAGAATAGTTATGTTCTCCTTTGTATAAAGCTGATTTCTTTTCCCCTGAGGCCTCTTCCCTTGGCTTGCAGATGGCCACCGTCTAGCTGTGTCCTCACATGGTTTTCCTCAGTGCACCTGCACCCCTGATGTATCTTTGTGTGTCTTATTTTCTTCCTCTTATAAGGACACCAATAAGCTGGATTAGGGCCCACCCTAACGGCCTCTTTTAACTTAGTCACTTCTTTAAAGAGACTATCTTTAAATACAGTTGCATTCTGAAAACAGGGTTAGGGCTTCAACATTTGAATTCAAAGGGTAATTCAGCCTTTAACAGCCCTCTTCAGTGGGGGACCCAGCCAGGAGTCTCTCCTGCCCAGGTCTATAGGCAACACTCATTTCATTTTAAAAGCTTTTGATTATCCCCATTTTACAGATAACAATATTGAGGCACAGAGTGGTTAAGTAACCTTGCCAAGATCACAGAGGTAGTAAGCAGGAAGTCCACCTTCAGAGCCTGTGCTTTTAGCCTCAACCCTCTAAGATACCTCTGTAAAGGAGGAACACATGACCCCAGGCAAACCAATGAGACTTTCTTCCTAGGAGTCTTCGACTCTGAGCTGGGGAAAGACTGTCCTTTCCTCTCTGATCCCAGAGTTGAACGCTAATGAGCGTGCTCCTGGACATTTCCACTACCAGTTGGAAAACTTGCTTAAAAGAATCCTCATAGGAGGACGCACAGAAAGGAGACGTGGCAAATTGTGATGGTGCTGCAGACACTGGTCCTGGTTGGCCTTTTGCCCCTTTTGACCCGGGACCAATTCTCCCTTTGAATATAGTGCTAACCAGCATCCTTCTGGGAAATTTTTTTGTTTATGCTTTTTTTAGCCAGAGTCAGTATTTGTTGCCTAGAACCAAAATAACCTTGACTAACCCAGGCAATACAGGGAGCCATGATATCAAATTAAATTTGTTTTGGTGATGACCTCTCTTCATTCTTTAGATCTGATGGACATACTTAATAAATCAACCTAACAAGTTGCCTCATTTAAATTAGTCTTTTATTCTAAAAACCCTGTTTTTCTGATCTCTGTGTTAGGGAGTCACTTAAAGAACAGGAAGCCTCTTCCAATGACTAGTGTGGAACTGTTTTGGAAACCAGTTCTCTTCTCTCCAACCCTCAGATGTTCACTCTTACTATTATTCTCTTTTATCATTATAGTGTGGCACGCTGAGACGTTAAGAAGGAATCATTAAGCTGCAATAATATGTCATTTGGCAAGAAAGAGTGAAATTCGTCAGTACTGCAAATGACTTGTAAGACATAATGAGCAATGTAAAAACCAAACTGCAGGTAGTTGATTTTTAAAATCCCCATTATCTGTTGTGGAAAGAAACACGGTAGCAGCAAAAAGCGATAAGTAGTTGGTATATAAGTCCTGGTGAGACATCATTCAAATTCTAGAAAATAATTCTAAATTAAAATGCTACCCACTGTGGCTACACATTATTAACTAGGATCAGTCAATTTAGGCAAAAGTTATAGACCTGGCTGGAGTGAGAACACAGCTTAAATTAAAAGTGCTTCCATGCGGTTGAAAATTCACTTTCATAGTCATGCTGAATAAATGATAGGAAATTTTAGAAACTTAGATTTAAAAATTTAGATTTAGAAATTTTAGAAAACTGATGGATCAGTTTATCTTTGCTCTTAGCTAGAATGAATATACTTATGAATGTTCTTTGTATCCTTAACACTGTGCTCTCCATTACCAGGGAATATAAATCACTAGAAGATACCATCTTGCAGTGAAAGAGGGAAAAAAACCATATGGTAAAACACAGGTGGAGGACAATTTTTGCAGCATCAAGCAAAACAGGAAATCCTTTAGCCTCCTGAGCATTTAGCCTAACTATAAATACATATTAGGTTCTCAAAAAACAAATATCGATTGATAAATAGACATGTGTGAGAATATGTTATAAAGTTTACTAAAGTAATTTGACTGAGATACATGGTAAAAATTTCAATATGTTGATCCAAAAGGAGTTTATGAGAGTAGACAGGGGAAAAAGCTTAATTTAAAACAAGCAAATATTAATTCATAGGTCAACATACATAACACTGACAAGTATTATCAATATAGGAATATATCATCTCTAAGGTTATACAGTCAACACAGCCTCTGCATCGATTCTCAACGTCAAACCCAACATCTTTCATTTGTCCTCGACATGTTTATCTCCCAAACCACGTACTGAGACTTGGGACTGGGGGATGGGGAAGCCATGCCATTTCTTAAAGGCAGATGTATAATCATGGTGGCCCAACAGCAATCAAGACAAACTAATTTTTATTTATTTACCTTCAACATTTTGTTTTTACATCTTTATTGGAGTATAATTGCTTCACAATATATTGTGTTAGTTTCTGCTCTACAATAAAGTGAACCAGCTACATGTATACATACATCCCCATATCCCCTCCCTCTTGAGCCTCCCTCCCACCCTCCCTATCCCACCCCTGTAGGTCATCACAAAGCACCAAGCTGATCTCCCTGTGCTATGTGGCTGCTTCCCACTAGCTATCTATTTTACATTTGGTAGTGTATATACGTCCATGCCACTCTCTCACTTCGTCCCAGCTTACCCTTCCCCCTCCCCATGTCCTCAAGTCCATTCTCTATGTCTGCATCATTATTCCTGCCCTGCCACTAGGTTCATCAGTACCATTTTTTTAGATTCCATATATATGTGTTAGCATATTTGTTTTTCTCTTTCTAACTTACTTCAATCTGCATGACAGTCTCTAGGTCCATCTGCCTCACTACAAAGAACTCAATTTCGTTCCTTTATATGGCTGAGTAATATTCCATTGTATATATTTGCCACATCTTCTCTATCCATTCATCCGTCGATGGGCATTTAGGTTGCTTCCATTTCCTGGCTATTGTAAATCATGCTGCAATGAACATTGTGGTGCATGACTCTTTTTGAATTATGGTTTTCTCAGGGTATATACCCAGTAGTGGGATTGCTGGGTCGTATGGTAGTTCTATTTTTGTTTTTTTTGGAACCTCCATAGTGTTCTCCATAGTGGCTGTATCAACTTACATTCCCACCAACAGTGCAAGAGGGTTCCCTTTTCTCCACACCCTCTCCAGCATTTATTGTTTGTAGATTTTTTGATGATGGCCATTCTGACTGGTGTGAGGTGATAACTCGTTGTAGTCTTGATTTGCATTTCTCTAATGATTAGTAATGTGGAGCATTCTTTCATGTGTTTGTTGGCAATCTGTATATCTTCTTTTGAGAAATGTCTATTTAGGTCTTCTGCCCATTTTTGGATTAGGTTGTTTGTTTTTTTGATATTGAGCTTCATGAGACAATTGTATATTTTGGAGATTAATGCTTTGTCAGTTGCTTCATTTGCAAATATTTTCTCCCATTCTGAGGGTTGTCTTTTCATCTTGTTTATGGTTTCCTTTGCTGTGCAAAAGCTTTTAAGTTCCGTTAGGTGCCATTTGTTTATTTTTGTTTTTATTCCATTTCTCTAGGAGGTGGGTCAAAAAGGATCTTTCTGTGAATTATGTCACAGAGTGTTCTGCCTATGCTTTCCCCTAAGAGTTTTATAGTGTCTGGCCTTACATTTAGGTCTTTAATCCATTTTGAGTTTATCTTTGTATATGGTGTTAGGAAGTGTTCTAATTTCATTCTTTTACATATAGCTGTGCAGTTTTCCCAGCACCACTTATTGGACAAACTAATTTTTAAAATACATTTTAGAAGAAAATATGTTTATAGTCATGATTTTTTCCCCAGCAACCCCCTTTAAACCACTTCTTAGAAACATAATGGCACACAGCACGGGCTCTCAAGAGATTCAGTCATTCCTGGCTCTGCCACATAATAGATCTATGAGCTTGGACAAGTGAGATAATATTACTAGACTGAAATAGCTTCACATAGTGAAAATAATGGTGATAATGATAATAATGACAATACTGGTTCCTATTTCATAGGGTTCTTTAAAGGGTTTAGATGAAATAATCTATATTATTAGTGTTAGAACAATGCTTGACATATGATAAGAGCTCAACAAATACTACACCTTTTGAGAATGGTGAAGTAGACAGTAAGGACGAAAATATAAGTCAAAGAGTGGAGTCATGATCATCAGATGGAATGGGAGCTTAAGCTAAGGCTTGAAGGAGGTGGATCAGTCCTACCATGTGACCTCAGCTTCTTTTTAACTATACCCAATGTGCCTGGCATACAGTAAACATTTAACAAATGTGGAATTAAGGAATAATACTTATTGACTGAATCTGGGGTATTAAAATTGCTTCAACAGAAAATTGGCAAAATTTTGAGATTCCAGGCCAGGAGGCAGATTTCCTAGCAGCAGCTGACCAATGCTGTCTCTTAATATCTAGCAGTGACAAAAAGATGGAGTACCCAGAAAGTCCCGATTGCCCTCTGTTGTGAAGTGATAGACACGGGGTCCCCAACCCCTGGCCTGTTAGGAACCGCATAGCAGGAGGCGAGTGGCAGGCGAGCGAGCGAAGCTTCATCTGTATTTACAGCTGCTCCCCATCGCTTGCATTAGTGCCTGAGCTCCGCCTCCTGTGAGCATTCCGGTGACTTGTATAATTATTCCCTTATATATTACAATGTAATAATAATAGAAATAAAGTGCACAATAAATGTAATGCACTTGAATCATCCCCAAACCATCCCCCCACCAGCTCCCGGTCTGTGCAAAAATTGTCTTCCACGAAACTGGTCCCTGATACCAAAACTGTTGGGGACCGCTGTGATAGACTGAATCCCTGATTTCTCCCTCTTTACATTATTTGCTTCTGATCTCTCCATAGCAAATCCAAAAGCAGCCTATTTGGCCCTCTACCTTCACAATTCCCTGCCACCCAGTGTGTCCTGGCAAGAAAGACAGGAAGATGCAAAGCTACATTCACCTTTCTGAAAGCCGTTCCTGTAAGCAGAGCAATGCTACTTTTTCTGTTATCTTATTTTTTAGTTTACTTGAAGCATTCGGGAAAGATTTCTGTCCATGTTTCTGATGAAGTTTGCCAATTTCTATTGTTCTAAAGCATCAAGCCTCCTTCTGAAACAGAGGCAGGAAGAAATCATCCAGGGTTCCTGACCAGTCTGCAATTTTCTAATAGGCAGGATAGTCCAGGCAGAAAGGCTAATACCATGAGATTTGCTTTATAGAGGCCACAAGTTCCTATAACACATGCCCTTCTTTATGCCACTCCAATGGAAAATTAGAGATTCATAGATTAAAACCTGCTTCAGAAAAGGATTGAATAACTTCATTCACTGTAAGATAGAAACGGCCACGAAAGCCCATTTTGTCATCAGGCCCATGGAGTGGCATATGCCTGACAGATGTCAAGGAAGGCGGGTGTATGACTTGTATGTATGTGCAGGGGCAGGACAGTGGGGGGATTGTCCTCATGGTAATTATAAACACGATAAGTGATACCTGCACAAATTAACCTTAGGGTAAGAGATGCTAATATTAATCCTAATATTCAAATAATCTCTAAGTCTAAGGATCATGTAGACAAGTCCTTCCCAGACCACGCCAGGTCATGAAATCTAGCTGCTTATGATTAGACTTTTCCCTACAGCCTGGTCTCTAATTCTTCACTTTCCTGTGCTGCCGCTATGAATTTCTTCACATGTTCCCTGTCCTTCAACACCTCCTCCTTCTTTCATTAGTAATAAATACCCAGCCTGACCTCATTCCAAATTATAACAGGATAGCCCTGCAACATAATTTTGTATACTTTGGCAACCAAATCAAAACAAATTAAACATCTAATATTACAAAATGTACATCACAGGCCTTGGCAAATAAAATGATGCATCATTTTAGGGCCTCTGCGAGAAAATTCAAATCAGGGGAGCAGGCTGTGGGGGAAAAGCAATAAATACGATCCAGAACTTAGACCTAATTCTTCAGATAGCCAGAATGCAAAATCAAAACACATCGATAGAGTGATGGTTAGAAACACGAACGAACAGGCAAAAAGACTCTAGGATTCCGTTCTTTCCGAAAGTCAGAGCTCAAATAAATGAGGGATGGCTCTTCGCAGATATGCTTACAAACATTCTTAAAAACAGTAGGTATGCTTGGTGGACTCATGCATTATGAACAATCATCAAATTTTACCTCCTGCAAAAAGTGATTGTACTCCCGACTCTACGTTAATAGCAGTACAAGGGCCAAATCAAAGGACCTAACAGAATCCCTTTATGCTGAACCAAAACACTTGTAGTATTTTGGGTTGTTGTTTCATGGTTATTGCATATATATTTCCTATTTTAGAAAAAATTAGCAAAGTAAACCCTAGGATCCTAGAAGGAATTCAGCACTATGTTGAAAATTCTCTCTCATGTTTATTACAACTGAGGATCTGTGAAAGTTTGACCTTAAAAAGATTAGGAGCCATTATGGGAGCCATCGCACCTGACTCTGTTTGTCCTTGGAGTATTAGAGATTGGACTTCTGGTTACATGTGTTTATAGGATATATTATTTCAATTACTGTAACTCAAATAATCTTCACAATATGGACACAAAGTTTAAAAATATGCCTATGAAGAAAAAATAGGTGACCGATAAAGATTTACAATAAAAGTACACGAGAACAAGAAAATGTCAGAACTGACCCTTTTCCTACTATTAAAACAAGCTCTTCTTCAACCATTTGAGGGTTAATATAATGATAATCTAATGAGATCAGGCAAGAGCCCCAAACTGATATCAACAACAAGACTAATTTGAAGTATGAATTTGCATCCTGTATAATGATGTCTTACACTAAATACATATTCTGCCTTGAACTAATAGTCTATGGTAGCATGAGCTTGTCACAATGAGCGAGACATTTAAAAAGTAAACCTCTAGAACAGCATTAATAAGATTTTAGTGGGAGAAAATGATTCTATACCGTAAATGAATAAAAAAGAAGTTAAATATTAGGTTTAAAAAATTTTCTCTTATACTTTTAAAATGTCAATATTTGCATCTGTTTTAAAAAACTGTATTAGTATAAAACATGTATATAATTTGTAAATATACATATAATATATACAGGCATATTATATATAGATACTAAAGACAGATATATATAGTTATGTTGGGGTTCAGGACATCAGCTGATAAGGAATATATCACATAGATATGTATAAAAATATATTTGTGTGTGCCTGTGTGTGTGTAATAACCATTTTATTTAGAAACTTGTGGTTTACCTATGAAATGTTCAGTCACTTCAGGACTCTGAAAGACTAGTTAGCCCCTTGGGGCACTTAGACTTACTTTTCAAAGGATACGTTTTTGTACAATAGTTTATATTCACAGATATCTGACAAATAAACCAGATAATTTGTATTCTAAACTCTTAATGATTATGTTTCTATCAGTCAAGTCTCTCAAGTCTGAGACTTTAATTTTATGCTGATGCAGTTCCAATGGCTATTTCCACCAGAAGAATACCTCTGGGCCAAAGAAACAATCTCGTCTATATTCATTATTGTCCTAAATTACAGATATTAAAGATACATAAACCATGAAGCCACGTGGTGACATTTCCATGTAATACTTCCCAACTGACTCAGATAGGTTGTGTTTATACATCTGATTAAAGAATTGAAAAAATAAACCAGCACCTGATACCAATAAAGAGATAACTACTGTATTTTTGCGTATCATGATTTATTCATACTTCATTTTGTGGTAGTTATAACTAGGTCAAAGTTGAAAATAGCAGTTCTCGGTGTCTTTGACAGTGGCAAAGTAATCAATGAAACCATTTTTACTTTTGTTAATTCCTGCACAGCTTAATTTAAAGCATTTTCAAAATAATTAGACAGCAAACTGAAGTCCTTCTACGTTAGTTTGGTTTTATGTTTTTGTTTTGAGTATTGTATTTGATTGTTTTAGTATATCCCATTCTATACCTATACTAATTACTTTTTTTTTAAATAGTCTTCAGTTTTTAGAGCAGTTTTGGGTCCACAACAGAACTGAGCAAAAGGTACAGAGATTTCCCATGTACCCCTTACCTCCACAGATGCATAGTCTCCCCCATTATCAACATCCCTCACCAGAGTGGTACATTTATTACAACTGATGAAACTATGTTGACAAATTATAATCACCCAAAGTCCATAGTTTACATTATGGTTCACTCTTCGTGTTGTATATTTTACAGGTTTGGACAAATTTATAATGACACGTATCCAACACTATAGTATCATACAGAGTGTTTCACTGCCTAAATATGCTCTGCACTTTGCCTTTTCATCCCTCCCTTCCCCCTAACCACTGGCATCCACTGCCCTTCCTACTGTCTTCATAATTTTGCCTTTTCCAGAATATCATATCGTTGGAATCATATAGTATGTAGGCTCTCAGACTGGCTTCTTTCACTTAGTAATGTGCATTTAAGGTTCCGTCATGCTTTCATAGCTTGATAGCTCATTGAGTTTTGGCACTGAGTCATATCCCAATGTCTGGATGTACCACAGTTTATTTCTCCATTCACCTATTGAAGGACATCTTGGTTGCTTCCAAGTTTTATCAGTTATGAATAAAGCTGCTGTAAACATTCATGTGCAGGTTTCTGTGTGGACATGCATTTTCAGCTCCTTTGGGTAAATATCAAGGAGCACAATTACTGGATCGTGTGGTTAATGCTACATGTAGTTTTGCAAGAAACCGCCACACTGTCTTCCAAAGCGGCTGTACCCTTTTGCATTCCCAACAGCAATAAATGAGAGTTCCTGTTGCTCCATGTTCTCTCCAGCACTTGGTGTTGTCAGTGTTCCAGATTTTGGCCATTCTAATAGGTGTGTCATGGTATCTCCTTGTTTTAATTTGCATGTCCTTGATGACATAAGATGTGGAGCATCTTATATGCTTATATGCCATCTGTATATCTTCTTTGGTGAGGTTGTATTTTTTTAAAGAACACTCGAATAATTTTGGGTTAAAATTGTTAAAATGAAGTGATTAAAATCTACAGAGAAACAACCGAAGTATGCATCAGGGAGCTTTCTGCCCCTAAGCTGCACAGAAAATCCCATTATAAAATTTGTTAGCAGGTTTTCTAATCAGCTTAGCCTTAATATTCAAACTTTAGTGAACACTCATCCAAATTCAGAAGCAGCCTCTCCCCTCATATCATTATCAGTTTGTTTTCCCATCTTTCCCTGCTTCTCCTTAAGTATACTTTCTTTTATCCTAATACTAATTACAATGGCTCAATAACAAATAGCTCGATATAAAGAGTACATAATCAGTTTAATTAAATTCTGATGATATTGAAGACTTGCCCTTGAAATGGTCTATCTAGTTTCCAGAAGAATCAAATTAATTAACACTTTTAAAATAAAGGCATAAATGCCCTTGTACAATCAGGTATTTAGTCTAAATTTAGGTACTCACTGAAGTGTTGCTCAGAGTAAAATATCAAGTACAAAGATATTTTGAAAATCCACACTTGAAAGAAAATACGTGCCCAATTTCTCACCCTAGTAACCAAATGAGCACTTACTTTTTTCAGAGAAAAAAAATCATGGATTTTAAAAAGGAGAGAGAAAGAGAAATCTGTTTACAGATTCTGACTTTCCCATTCACTAGCTGTAGATGTGGTGGGTTATGTAATCAAGGTCCCTTCATGCATAATTTGAGGTAACAGTACAGACTCATGCTGCTGAACATATAGTAGCAATCCTGATGAAGATGACTTCTGACATCTGAAAAAATTGTACAAATATAATTTTGTAATAAAAATATTTTTCTTCTCATCATTCCCTCTGGCCAATATGTAATGAACAAAACTCATTGTTTTTGCTCAACTCATTTTTAAAAGTATATTTGCTATGGCTCATTTTTCTCAGGGTGTTTTCTCCAGTTTCTGGTCACCACCAACCAGTCTTTTCCTTCTCAATAAATCTTCTCACACTAAGGCCTTTGAACTTTAAGAGCACTAACAGATTTCCTAAATATCTTAAAAGAAATACTTCAGGAAATAGAACGCAAGACAACTCACTACCAATCAGCAGCCAGTAAAACATATTAAATGTACCAAGCTAAGATAACAAGTGGTGGAATCAAACATCGCATACATCAACCAAACACATGCTCTTGGCAAGCTCATCTTCAGAATCCTTCTTGTCTTTCAGCTGCCTTATAAATATTTCAAATAAAGGAATGCCCACTGCTTCTAAGAAAGCCTAGTCTACTTCCCAATTGCTTTTTGTCCTTTCTTTAAAAGTACTGAGCCTAAATTCTCTCTCTGTAACTACTGGCTCCAACTCGGCTTTGTAAAGCAATTCATAAGAATTTGGTGCCCCCATTACATATGGCCTTTCAGAAACAATCTTGCTCCATAATAAAAGCTTGCTCCAGACTTTTCTCTTTTCAAGGTTGGTCATATTCAGGTACTCTCCATAAGACATATTTTTAAACCACCTTTCTCCTGAAAATACACAAATGGAATAACATGGCTACCCACATGAAACTAATTCTAAGAAAACTAATAAAATGTGCTTAAAAAAGCCAAAACTGCAAATTACAAAGCTGTTAATAATAGACAGTGAGAATGATTAAAAAAAAGGCTTTTATCAGAGGACTAGATGGCTTTCTTAAAGCACATGAGACCATTTTTAGGAAGCTTTGTATCACAGTACAATTTCCAATAATAGTAAATATTGCAGCTTCCTCCTCTTATCACTGAAAAATAAGCAACGTTAATTGGCCAGATAAGGGCTGTCCTACACATAGTTGGGTGGATAGTTGTTGATGTAAAGCCTTCCAACCAGTGTGGCTACCGGTGAGCTGAGATGTTAATCTTCTCCTTTGCCCACCATGCATCTGAGGAAAGTTACATGGCCAGAGTCCCAGGCTGGTTGCTTCTATCCATGGGCAGTTTTC
The DNA here is from genome assembly GCF_963455315.2 of Globicephala melas. Classification (NCBI taxonomy): domain Eukaryota; kingdom Metazoa; phylum Chordata; class Mammalia; order Artiodactyla; family Delphinidae; genus Globicephala; species Globicephala melas. The sequence goes on from NC_083326.1 coordinate 15,282,775, forward strand.
ATCTGATTATACCACTGTGATAGGCAAATAACATCCTTTCCTGTTGGTGCTGTGACATAAACATGTTTGGGGGAAAGTGGTTTATTTCATATAATATTAAAATAATTAGAAGTTCACTTCCTATGAAAAGAACAAAAACTGCTACCCAACATCTACTCATCCCACTAGATATTCCCACCACTAGACACTCTCTTGGGTTAGGCACTGTAGGCTTTTTTGAAGTTACATGTTACATCTGTAAGAGCTTACACTTTGAGCAGTTCTAACAGTTTCTTGGGTATATCAAGCAAACTTCTATAAAGTTTTTGGGAAATTAGAAAATAAAACGGCGGCTAAAAGATAAGACCAGAAGTCCATGATGCTACTAATGACATAAAGTGAACAAGAAGGGTGATTTGGCAGGTCAAAGTGCAGCATGAGCAGAGCTTTTGGAATTTAGGAGGAAAAGGAAAGAATAGAACAGAGGCTGGGAAGAATACTCCCAAAAGGAAGAAAGAGACAGCCACCAGGAGGTCATGATAGGTCTTCTACCCTGAGCGGAAGCGGTCTATGGGCTCTACTTCAAGCGCCCTAGGAAAGGAGTGCTCTCAGTATAGCACACCTGGTGAATAGCCTGCTACAACCTCTCCCAGCCACTTTTATGTAAGAAATAGATTTATAACACAAGTCACCTTGTGAAGCCCAATGCTCTGCCCCAAAATTGCCAGAGAAATCTCACGTACAAGATCAGGCTAGAATCTCCACGAAAATAATAACTTTTGAAAACAGCTGGGGTAGGTAAAGATAAAGGTGTAAGTTTCTTGGAAGTGTTGTCAGTTATTTTAGGGCATTAGTGGCAAGTAAGAGAAGAGCAGTAAGCATTTGATTTTCTAATAGCTCGAGTACCCGACCTCCAAGGAATTTTGAGGAGAGGTTGTCAATCCCTGTCCTCTGCCAGCGTATCATTGGCAAGAGGGGAAGAGGTGGGTTAGGATTAGAAATGCCAATCCATACCCCACAGGTCTGAGTGCTAGTGTAGGTCAGGTCTTGAGGTCACAGTGGAGAAGGGAGCCTTGTCCATCCCCCATGGCTCTCTGCTTGGGATTTGGTTCAGCCCATCATAGGTACTGAAGTTGAGTTCAGTGTCTACTGTCTGCCCAGCACCATGCTGAGAAGGACATAGTATCCACCTTCATAGACAAAGTCTGGTAAGGACGAACTTGTCAACAAATAAAACTGCACTGTGTCATGCACAAAAGAGCAAATTCTATATAAGAACATAAGAGGTACCATGGAGTAAGCAATTAAGAGAGTTTGGAGGGCAGGGAGCCCTTCATGTAAAAGTTAATGCCTGCACAGGGTTTTAACGATCGGCAGGGATTTTCCAGGCAGATAGGAGGGAGAGGTGCACTCTAGGAAGAGGGAAGAACATGTGCCTGGCGTGTGGTGAGAGTTAAAAAGAGTTTGTGAGGGATCAAACATCGGTATGAAAGAGAGAGAAGAGGCTCTAGGGAGGGCCCAGATTATGAAGAGCTTTGAATAGCACATAAAAGAGCTTTGGCTTCATCTTCCTGACACAAGGGAGCCATCGAAAGATTGTGAGCAGTGCACCATACACAAAAATAAACTCAAAATTGCTTAAAGACTTAAATAGAAGATACGACACCACAAAACTCCTAGAGGAGAACATAGGCAAAACGTTCTCTGACATAAATCATACAAATGTCTTCTTAGGTCAGTCTCCCAAGGCAATAGAGTTAAAAGCAAAAATAAACAAATGGGACCTAATCAAACTTATAAGCTTTTGTGCAGCAAAGGAAACCATAAAAAAAAAAAAAGCCTGGGAAAAAATATTTGCAAATGATGTGACCGACAAAGGACTATTTCCGAAATATACAAACAGCCCATACAACTCAATAACAAAAAAACAAACAACCCAATCAAAAAATGGGCAGAAGACCTAAATAGACATTTCTCCAAAGAAGACATACAGATGACCCATAGGTATATGAAGAGATCCTGAATGTCGCTAATTATTAGAGAAATGCAAATCAACACTACAATGAGGTACTGCCTCACACCAGTCAGAATGGCCATCATTAAAAAGTTTACAAAAAGCAGATGCCAGAGAGGGTGTGGAGAAAAGGAACCCTCCTACACTGTTGGTGGGAATGTAAATGAGTGCAGCCAATGTGGAAAACAGTATGGAGGTTCCTCAAAAAACTAGAGTTACCATATGATCCAGCAATCCCACTCCTGGGCATATATCCAGACAAAACTATAATTCAAAAGGATACATGCACTCCTATGTTCATGGCAGCACTACTCACAATAGCTAAGACATGGAAACCACCTAAATGTCCATCAACAGATGAATGGATAAAGAAGATGTGGTATATATATATACAATGGAATACTACTCAGTCATAAAAAAGAATGAAATAATGCCATTTGCAGCAACATGGATGGACCTAGAGATTATCACACTAAATGAAGTAAGTCAGGGAAAGAAAAATACCACATGATATCACTTATATGTGGAATCTAAAATATGACAAAAATGAACTTATGTACAAAACAGAAACAGACTCACACTGAAAACAAGCTTATGGCTACCAAAGGGGAAAGGAGGTGGGGGAGGGATGGATTGGGAGTTTGGGATTTGCAAATGCAAACCATTATATATATGTATAACTCAAGCGGTACGCGGGCCTCTCACTGTTGTGGCCTCTCCCGTTGCGGAGCACAGGCTCCGGACGCGCAGGCTCAGCGGCCATGGCTCATGGGCCCAGCCGCTCCGCGGCATGTGGGATCTTCCCGGACCGGGGCACGAACTCGTGTCCCCTGCATCGGCAGGCGGACTCTCAACCACTGCGCCACCAGGGAAGCCCGGGGTCATTTCTTAAAGGATTACACCGCCCTGGGATCTAGTGACTGTGGCTCTGGCAGCCACCAGTCTCCACGGGAGGGTCCAGGGCAGCAGCAGGGACAATGGCAACACCATTCAGGAAGGTCAGAGATCAATAAAATAAAGAAACCCAAAGGAAAGTTAAACACCAAGCACTGTGTTTACCTAGAAATTCTCTTTCTCATACTAAATATCAGAGGTTATGGATCTTGTGATTTTCACACTCTAGTCAAAACTTAGCAGACTCAGTGTGTTAAAAGAGAAACTGTGAGGCTCCTTCCTAGCCCAGCACAGATGTAAAGAGACCAGTGGGGCATGACAGGGTCGCTGCTCAGGTAACAGGATGTATACACGTGGCCCTTGCCTGGCACCACTCAGCTTGGCCCAATAGCACCTGCAAACTAGTCTGATCATGACAGTCAAAAGAATCACCCGTAGGTTCTGATTCAGTAGGAATATTCCCCAAATATCTGTATTTTTAAGAAATGTCCATTGATATTGACAACCGGGTATGTACTGGAAATAGTAGTCTAGTTCTAGGGTTGTAGATCAATAAAGTTAAGTATGGAATATCTAAATAAAGTACATAACACACTCAAGATTAGAAATTTTTCACTTTACAAATGAGTCAGCAGGATTGAAGACCTGTAAAACTTCAAACCTACACAACAACGTCAAAATGTTTTGATTTTGAACGTCACGGCAGAGTGGAGTACAAATCTGTACGAGCTTGGCAAGCTATTAAACCTACCTTCGCTGTGGGTACCATTTTTGTAATGTGGGAATATTCACATATGGTGGTTGTGAAGATGAAATAAAACAACTTATTTGAAGAGACTAGCAAACACCCAAGATAAAGCAAAACTCACTAAATGTTGATTCTCGCCTACCTCCCTTAAAAGCAAAATGTGAAATAAAATACACGGAGAGTGCTTCACATCATTGAAAAATACATAAAGATGTACTTAGTAACAGATGTTATGAATTCATAAAAGGAATGGAAAAGAGTAGGTAAGAGACAAAAGCATGAATATTTCAAGCCAGGGAACCAAATATTAACTACAGTCTGGAATCATGCACGTCCTCCGTACTTAGCCGTCACAGCTATTCCCCTGGCTCGGCATCTGGACCGTCATAACATTTTATCTTCTCTTCTCTCATGTCTATGGCTCAGGGATCTTATATTCCTTAATCAGGCAAGCCTTATATCAACAGTATCTATGTCATGATTATATGTATTTATTTGTGCTTGCTTTCCCTTCATTCTTAATTTGAATAGAATCATCTGTTTGATGTACTAAAAGATGCTTCCTCTTGTTTTAGTATCAATTCAGTTTCATGAGGCTGGACATGTGAAGGAAGAACTGAACCCAGAAGAGGAACATTAGAAGTGTTGAAAAATCACAAATCTCGCTCTGCACTTTTTACGTAGAGAGAAAAAAATCTTTTGGCAGGATAAGTTGTTGACTTATTGATCTGTTGAAGCATTAATACTAAAATGGTAATTCATTTAATGTTAATGAATTAATTATTTTTCCCTTGCATCCCCCCCCATTTCAAGGTAGCTTGGCTTTTTAATTTCTTGTGTCCAGGCTTTTGGAATGCACAGATTTTTTTTTTTTTTTTTTTTTTAAAGCGTAAGTCCTTTGTAAAGTTCTTTTAAAAATCTCAGTCCTTTGGAGAGGAGTGGGCGGGCACCTCTGAAGCATTACGCGAAGTCAAGAGAGGCTCCAGGGGCTCCACAGGAATCCAAATCTGAGGCTCCAAAGGGAGTGGAAGTCTGTGAGTTTGGGGAGTAGTGTGAGCCTGTGCTGTCTCCCACTGTGCACCCCATGTGGTCAAACCTCAGTGCTGTGGCTTCGCGGGGCACATATTTGAGAATCAGCATCGAGCACCTAGGTTCCTAGACATGCCGAAGATGACCACAAAACTCAGAGACCCAACAGGCAGGAAAAAGAGGTGTCTTATCAATGATCAGTAGGGTCCCAAGACACCTCCTTGAAGTTGTGGCCCTTCCCAAGCCCCAGGATCTTAGGGTGGCCCTACCGATAGGAACATATGCCCGTGGGGACCCAGAGTCAGAATGAGGACCATTTAAAGAACATTTTAACATGTGCTTTTCCAACTGAGCTTGTGGATTGAGATTTGTACTCACTGCGACTCTATTATTATGGCTTCTGAATAGCTTTTCTGTAGTTTAATTTTTATAGTGATGAGTACATTTAAAAAAATAATACTCCCAGCTAAAAGAATTTAGATGCTGAAGCAGAACTTTAAGCTTAAAAATATAATAGTAATGATGTGTATACATAAACTTGCTAGGAGAGAGCCAGACTGCCTTTTACATATGATTTCTATCCTCTTTCTTTATTGACTCACTGATTTTTACGTTAATAACATTTAGCTTTGATGGATGGTTTAGTTATTTGAAATGAAGGGTTAAGAAATTTAAACCCTGTCGCTTGGTACAAGACATAAACTGTGAAATGTTCCATCTCAGTTTAGGTTGCCATGAACTAAAATAATAATAAACAATCTGTGGCTGCTATATGCACAGTGCCTAGAAAAAGAATTTATTGCCCAGAATTATTATTAAAAAATTATTGTAACTACTCAAAGAAGAAGTTAACGTTGGGTCATTCCCCACAATACGGAGATAAAAAACGCTTGCTAATCATATAATATGAAAAGAGTATTACATCAATAAACATTAGATCTGTGCAATCCCTCACCAATATCCACAATTATACCATTCCTAGATGTCAGATTAATGGCGTTAACACCCTTTAGAAGAAAAACAAATGGACAAAAATCCCCCCCAAAACCCAGCACCTGCCATATGAGAATTTATTTTTAATGAACATTTTATCTTAAGACAGTCTATATTACCAAGGAGCTGGATATTAAAGGGAGGGCAAAAAATGTTACATTATTTGATCACAGTAGCAAAATTGTTTTAAAAGGAAAAGCAATGAACTGAAGGGCACCTTGCTGAGTCATGAGCTATTCTATCCTGATCGTTGTCTTGAAGATGCTTATGCATTTCATCTTTTCCTTTACTTGTCTTTTTATCATTTTATTTCTCCCCCAGTTTTTAAATTGGGGCGCCAGGCCCATTTTCTAATTGACATGTTGCTATGCAAAAGCACAGACGGTTTTGGCTTGGTTTTTCCTCCCGCCCTTAGCAATAGTTAAGTCAGTAAATTGCCTCTGCAGCTTGTAACAGCCCTGCTGTTCCTTGTTGTTCCCCTTGCAAATTAGCCCCTTAGGAAGACACTGATATTTGGACTTAGAAATGATAGCGGAAAACTACTCAGACTTTTAGACATAAATTGAGAAAGATTTCTAGATGAAGTATCATATTCATTCATTCATTTAAAAATTCTTTCACATGTAGGGGTATGGCTTTATGAACCACTGGTAGATCTTTGGGAGCTGAAAGAAAGCTAGGATAGCGACATTCAGTGAAAATTTATGTTTGCTATTAAATTGGTTCAAGCAAATTTACTTTTTATTTCAATAATACTCTTAAACATATGAACACAAACTGGATACAAATCCAGTATCAATAAAGGCTCTGAATATGAATATGTATTTAACCAGCTAAGTAAATGTGAGTATAGGTATACCTCTGTACATGCAAGTTTAGTCACTTGCCCAGACAAGTCTCTGTCAGGCTGAAACAGGAATGATGGTTCAGATCAGTCGTGTACAAACTAATGCTGATCCTTGACAGCCTATTAAACTATGCAATCACCTCCCAAGATAATAAAAGGAAGAGAGCAAGGGAGAGGTAACCTCAAATTGAATGGTTTTATTGCAATAATTCTAACATCGGGTACTGAGAACTTACACAAGGATGATGGCAGAGAGCCTCAGGGGACAGATGAGGTGTCATATTTATATGTGTATCCTCATACCTGGCTGGTTTATAGTGAGTAAATCCAGAAGCATGTGGGAAAAAACAAGAGCAAGAGAATTTAATGGATTATTTAACAAAGAATCTTAAATCAAGAATTTTCAAATTTTTGAAGTGTAAAAATTGGAAAGTTAAAGTTGGTTCCTGGGGATAATTTGTTAGTATCTGTAATGGGCAGTTTTATGTGTCAACTTGGCTGGTTTATAGTATGTATTGATTCAATCAGACCTTAATCTAGGTGTTGCTGTGAAGATATTTTGTAGATGTGGTTAACATCTGTAATCAGTTGACTGGTGAAGTAGATCATTCTCAGTAATGTGCGTGGGCTTCATCTGCTCAGTCAGAAGGCCTCAAAAGCCAAGCTAAGGTTTCCCTGAGAAGAAAAACATTCTGCCTCAAGGATGTAGCCTCAACTCCTACCACAATTTCCAGCCTACCGTACAGATTTTGGATTTGTCAGCTCCCACAATCACATATCACATAAGTCAATAATAAATAGGAGATATGAGTGTGTGTGTGTGTGTGTGTGTGTGGCGCTTAGGCATAAATAACCCCAATGCCCTTTAAAATGATAACATGGCTACTTTTAATTTTCAAACATAGCCTTGACACCTAGACTAAAAGGTGTCACCTTGACATGTAGACTAAAAGCACTACAGTATAAACCAGTTGCAACAGTCAGCTTTATATTTAAGGCATTCAAACTTCCATGAATTTAGGAAAGAGTCCAAAGACCAAAGAGAGATCATCTCACTATAAAGTGGTATTTGCTTGACAATGTCAACTCCCAAAAGGACACTGTCACAGAAATTCTTACTAAGACACGATATCAGGGTTCCCCAGAGCATCCTTAATCCAGCTGGTTTTGGGCGTGCCAATTTTGGACATCATCTGTAGGGAGATGGCTGTAGGCCGTGAAAGCTCCAGCACTAAGCTGAGAGTGACACATCAGGGCTGATATATGGCAATAGGTCTGGGAATTATTAACAGGGATGATGATATTTGAAGCAAAGAAGGAATTTCTCAAAGGACGCTAATATCTCAATCATGAGTGCTTCCTACATGTCAGGCCTTGTGCCCAGCATTCCTTATAAAGGATCTGATTTAAGCCTTACAACTACTTTCTACTGTAAATATTACTGTATCCTTTTCACAGATGAGAAAACTAAGACTGGAGAGGTCAAATAACTTGCCCAAGGTCAAAGATCCAGGATTCCAACACTGGTCATTCTGACACTGGATCTGGTGGTTTTCACCACAAAGCTACTGCATGACCTGCCGTATATTATAAACGAAGACATTGAATTCACAGCCACAGTTAAGGGATGGGGAGAAAAAAAAGAATAAGAAAAGTTGCCAAAGAAAGAAGAACCCCAGAGTTAGGAAAAGATTTTGGATAATGTTTTAAGTTTCTAAAAGAAGTGGACAAAAAAATTAACCCTTAAAGAAGTAAGAAGGAAGTGAGAAATATTGTACATCAAATAAGTGTAAAGAACAAGGGAGACGGTCTTTTGTCTAAAGTCATTGAAGGCAGGAATGGCGAGAAAAATAAAGGCAGTGGTTAAGAAATTCAGAGATTTAAAAGATACAAAAAAATCTTAGCTAAAAGGCAAATAAAAGTTAAACTGTTGTAAAAAAAAAAAAAAAAAATAGGGCTTCCCTGGTGGCGCAGTGATTGAGAGTCCGCCTGCCGATGCAGAGACACGGGTTCGTGCCCCGGTCTGGGAAGATCCCACATGCCGCGGAGCGGCTGCACCCGTGGGCCATGGCCGCTGAGCCTGCGCGTCCGGAGCCTGTGCTCCACAACGGGAGAGGCCACAACAGTGAGAGGCCCGTGTACCGCAAACAACAACAACAACAACAAAAATAAATAAACAAACAGAGACCTCAATTAAATAGAATCGGGAGACCAGCAGGGGAAGCTCTCTTGCCCTGCAAGGATAGCAGAGCCCAATGGAAGAAGACAAACTCTTCTTTCCTGGCAAGAACTCAGCCAATGAAAAGCCAAGGACTCTTTGTTTATGGTTACCCTCCCAGCTTCCTTTTTCCCTTCGCAAAAACGTTCTCCTTCCCTCGCCCTGTAGGGATTTGCACGTGTCGCATCATAATCGCGGACCCCACATGGCAGTTCTCTGCTGATCTCAAATAAACCCATCTTTGCTGGAGAAATATCTGGCAGTCTACTTGTTTCAGGTCAGCACAGTCTTTTGTCAGGTGGTTCAAAGAAGACACATGGAAACAATTTGCCTCAGGAAGTAGGGAAGAATACCTAGAAAGAAAGAGAGAGCTCCAGGATGATTGGTAATAGATGATGTTAGCTAGGTAGCAATATGAGGGGGAGGGGACGGGGTGGGGGAGAGAGAAGGGAAAGAGAAAAACGAAAATTCTCATCCTTCAGATGTCAGTACTTAGTTGGCGTCTTAAGTTTTCCAGTAGGTCAGCTGTTAGGAACATGATTCACAGTTTCCTACAGAAATGACAGTCTGTGTACTGGAGGTGGGTCTGTGACTATCTCACAAAGATCCACGTAACTCATAAAGAAAAAATAGCTGTGATCCTTCTCAAATGAACACAAACATGACCTTTAAAAGAAACTGAGCAGGTTCTTGCTATAGTGCTATACCCAGTATAAACCTTAACAGAACCAAGCAATGGAATGAGTTTCTTTTTAAATTTAAATGCTACGCGGTTTAGTTAGAGGAGACGCAGCTGATAGAGATTAAGGAAGCACTAAGTAGGTGCTTAATCTAGTCAGCTGGGGCACTTTTTTTTTTTTTTTTTTACATCTTTATTAGAGTACAATGGCTTTACAATGGTGTGTTAGTTTCTGCTCTATAACAAAGTGAATCAGTTATACATATACATATGTTCCCATATCCCCTCCCTCTTGCGTCTCCCTCCCACCCTCCCTATCCCACCCCTACAGGGGGTCACAAAGCACGGAGCTGATCTCCCTGTGCTATGCGGCTGCTTCCCACTAGCTATAGAGAGCTAAGCCACAACCGGCTTGGCGGAGGGGGAAGGGAGGAGGGAGAGAGAGATGCAGGAGTGATGGGTGAACCCCAGGGTCTACTTTCAAAATTTTTTTTTAACAACCTGCTCATTTCCAAAAAATCCATTTGAAGTAGTTCCCCCAATGACTGCTTCGTTGGCTAGCCTGCTTACCTTCTGAAAAAACTGGCTAGAAATAAAGGAGACAAGAGGAATGAAAGTGCCTCAGTGACAAATTAGTGATCACCCATTTATAATAACGAGGAAGAGAAAGGGAGCGGACATTTATTAAACAAGATTCAATATTTACTGTGCATTAAAACTATATCTTCTGGGCTTCCCTGGTGGCGCAGTGGTTGAGAATCTGCCTGCTAATGCAGGGGACATGGGTTCGAGCCCTGGCCTGGGAGGATCCCACATGTCGCAGAGCAACTAGGCCCGTGAGCCACAACTACTGAGCCTGCGCATCTGGAGCCTGTGCTCCGCAACAAGAGAGGCCGCGATAGTGAGAGGCCCGCGCACCGCAATGAAGAGTGGCCCCCGCTTGCCACAACTAGAGAAAGCCCTCGCACAGAAACGAAGACCCAACACAGCAAAAATAAATAAATTAATAAACTCCTACCCTCAACATATTCTTAAAAAATAAAACAAACGAACAAAAACTATATCTTGTAATTGCTATGCCACGGGTTCTGTTTGTATATATATAAAAAAATTACTACATACCACCTTTGTGGCCACTACTCAATGTTCAGACAGCATCTTGTCCTCTGTGCTCCATTCCATTCTCATTTCATTGTGTTTATTCTGCCTGTCAACCACTAACAAGATTGTATGAGTATAGGAGTGAGCATTTGCCTCTCCACAAGACTGTGAGAACCTTGAGGTTGGGAGGATGTCAAAAGTAACTTTTAAGATCTCCAGCACTGAGTAAAGGGTCCAGAATTTGGTGGACTGTTCAACATTAAGGTATTAAATTGCAGTATACTGAAATGTAACTCTTGGAGATTAACGATGCAGAAGAGCCAGAATGGAGAAATTTCAGGGAGTGTAGTGTGGTTGGAAGAGCATATCAAAATGTCAATGACTAGGGGGTTATCCGTGTTCTTTTCCATAAATCCATAACCCTTAGAATATCAAACCAATTCTTCAAGTCTCCAAATAATATATGAATACTAATACCTTAATGACTGGAAGCAAGAAGCTGGACCAGCTGACAACCTGAGATTCTATACAGCTCTAAGAGGCATGTTTCCATGAAAACAGTGTAGTCACATACAAGACACTGTGAAAAATAGACAAAGATATCAATATATGGGTATTCATAGCCTTCCTTCCTCCCCATCTTTAAAAAGGAAGGAGAATTTGTTGCTTTGGAGACTACTGGGCTTGGTATATTGGGTATATTTGTCTGGAAAACCAATAGGCAGGAGAACTGGAAAAAGTCCAGACAGGCTAGATTTACCTACATGAGTAAAGGAGAAAAGCTCAGGAAAAGAAAATGGGATTCTGAAAGGGAAAGTGTGGAATGATCAAGCCAGCGGAGAATCAGTCTGGGGTGAGTTTGATGAGGCAGAGGCAGGGGACTTTCTGGAAGCAGCTGCCGTGCTTTTTGAGCTACTCAGAGAGAAACAGAGAGAATAAGAAAGAATTTTAAGTTTGTCTATAGTATTTTGAAAGGAATCTCCCATTCTTGTGTCACACAAAGGCTTCAATATTTTTTCAGTGTAAGACTAATAATTCTTTTCATTGCAATGCTCTGCTGAAATAGGTCATAGAATGAGCCAACTATGTTCAAGTAACCATTATTTTCAATTTTGGTTAGTTTCACGAGACATGTGATTTTCACAAAGCTACCTCAATCCCAGATGCTGAAATTCTACTCATCAATAAAGCGCTAACTGAAATGCCACCTCCTCCATGAAGCCCTCCCTAATCTTTCTATTAAGATATGATTCTCCTTTTATTATTTTTAAAATTTTATTTATTTATTTTTTGCTGGGTTGGGTCTTCGTTGCTGCATGCGGGCTTTCTCTAGTTGCGGCGAGCAGGGACTACTCTTCATTGCGGTGTGCGGGCTTCTCATTGAGATGGCTTCTCTTGTTGTGGAGCATGGGCTCTAGGCACGTGGGCTTCAGTAGTTGTGGCGCACGGACTTAGTTGCTCCGCGGAATGTGGGATCTTCCCAGACCAGGGCTCGAACCCATGTCCCCTGCATTGGCAGGCAGATTCTTAACCACTGCGCCACCAGGGAAGCCCCTCCTTTCTTTATTATAGTCATTAGAGATGTTCACAAACATTCTGGTTCTCCACCTTCCAGGCCCCTGGTATAATTGCACTTGCTCATCCCTTTGAAGTCAGGCTGGCCATGTAACTTGTTTGACCCAATGGAATGTGGGCAAAAGACTCTAAAAGCCAGTACATGATTTTCATGTTTTCCCGCCCTCACCATTTACCCTGGAAGACCAGTAACATTCCAGATGCTGGAACATCCCTCAGGCTGGGTCCAAGAGTGAGAAGACATGGAACAGAGCTTCCAGTAGGACCATGACGAGCACATAATGTGCATGAAAAGTAAACATTTGTCATTATAGGCCATTAAGATCTAGGGGCTGTTTGTTATCTAGCATAATCTAGCATTCTCTGACATAAGCATAATCTCTGTGAAGCTCTATAACTCAATTTATCACTTTTTCATAACTAAACTTATTGGCAAGCATTTCTTATCTCATATTCAAGACTAAGCACTTCGAGGGCAGTAGTATTATCTTAAAAATGTCTTATTATTTCTCATTGTGGTGAGCACATCATATTGGTAAAAATTAGTGAGTGGATAAATATGTAGTAAAGATATTATTATAGCTATTACTTATAGCTATCTATGATTACTCTGACAACAAAATTATGGTAAATTAAAACTCTATATAAAGTATTTTCTTAATTTCTTGAGTCTTTCTGACTAATGCTCTATAACTATGAACCACCATGATTTTCATTAAAAAATAGTTGCTGAAGTCACCCATTGAACTGATCCTTACTGAGACAACCTTGCAGAGATGATTATGTTACTGTCCTAGCATACGTAACAGCAATCAAGGAAAAGCCATTTTTAAATAACCCCTAATGAAGAGAAGAAATGCTCACTAAAGGAAAAATCTGTAAGAGCCTCCAAAGTGTGCACCAAAAATAAGAGCTTTGAAAGAAAACACAAATGTAATAAAATTCACCAATGTTTCGGTGGTTTTTGAGAGTATGATTCAAACATCGGATTTACACATTAACACAGAGCTTTTGGTAAATAACATAAAATTGCTAAATTGAACCTAACTTGATTATTTTATTACAAAAATAAAATTTTAGTGATGAATGTCATGCATCAGCTAAATAAGTTTTTTCCTTTTCTTGCGGAATAACTCAATTAAAACCAAACCAGTAGAAAATCACAGAATAGCTTAAGGTCAGAAAGTAAAATTTTTCCTTTACTGAGTCTGTTTCATCAACAGCCCTCAAAAAAGACAAAAGTTCCTCATATTAAAGGTAAAACCTGGAGACTAGACAAAGACAATATGAGAAACAATCATTTATTATCTACAGTTTAATAATCCCACAGTCACTTTTTACTTTTCTGAAAGAGACATATTGGGTTGGCTAAAAAGTCGTTCGGGTTTTTCCGTAAGGTCTTACACCAAAACACAAACGAACCTTTTGGCTGGTCCAAGAAATAGATTAATATTCTGATAATCATTACTTTGAATGGATTTTTTCTTAAATTATTAAAGTTTTTAGTTATTCTATAACTTGCAATAAATAGGAGAAAGTTTCAAGTGTTCCTGAAATTAAAAAAAAAAAAGATGACCAGACATCATCCTCCAAAAACATATATTATTATAAATGAGATTCCTCTCCTCAGGTTCCCATGAGTTAGTTGGTCATCCCAAAGAATTTGAAGTCAATTTGGGAGTATTAGATCTCACTTCATCTGGTAGCCAGTTTTTGTACCTGGCAGATGACATGGTAAAAAATGATCTCCATCTTCAACCAACTGTCTGGTGGCATCTATTCAGCCTCATCTGGAAGCTGCTGGAGTCAGGCCTCGCTGTCAAGACCCTAGCCACCTCCACAAGCTGAGGATCTATACAGTGGAACCTCTCCAGAAGCAGGCTCTGCCTCTACTGCCAGTATAGTTTGTATTCAGCAGAAAAACAAAAACGCAAATTTGGAAGAAAAAGGAGTCAGGGAATGACACGGGCCTGGACTTTTTAGCCACACATGTCATCCAGGGTGTTCAGTAGAGCTGGCTCCGTTTAAGTAGTTGATGTTAGGTGCTCAATGATTGAATGCTTGATTACCCAAAACTGCATAGGACGAAAAAAATGAGATGTCCAGATACAGGAGGGGTTTGTAGACTCAAAACAAAAATAGATCTAGCTATAGAGTTTCCATATTTCCTAATTTCAAAAGGTTGCTCTTGACCAATTTTTAAGCCTTGAGTAATTCATCAAACTGGGGAAGAATCAGCAGTAGCTGCAAAATAAACAAATGGCAGGATTTCAACAGAAATGGGATTGTAAAAATAAGATGCCAATTGTGCTAAGTTAAGATTTTAAAACTTATTAATTTTTTACAGTAATGTAAAAATATATATGTATGACTATTCCCTATCCACTGTAGTCCTACTAGTCTAAAATAACCCAGTGCTATTGAGAGTGATACCTATGGACCTTTCTTCCTGGCAAGTTCAAGGTTCAAGTACACAATACGTGCACACGTTTCTTTACCAAAGTGTGACTGGGATTTTTATGCTGTTAGTTAGCTGACTATTTTAAGATAACATTAAATGGATATCATCTCAAGCCAAGGTAAAAAAAAAAAAAAAAGTCAAGATTTAAAAAGTATCTTTTTTTTAGTTTCTGTTTTTAGTTTTCTTATGAGTCATGGGCAACCTATTGCTTTGTGCCAGAACTTTTCCTGTATTTCTTCTATTACTTTTTATCAATTACAAATGGCCCCCTCAGAACAACAAATAAAATGCATTTAAAAAAAATTCTTCCTTAAAGAGCCAAACAAAAGATGTTTGAAGAAAAATTATTATTCTTAGTAGAATGAATTGAGGTTCGTTAGGATCTTTTCTATGTATTCATCTTTTCCTGTAACAGCCAGATCATGATTGCTCTTGGTAGTCTCCTTACACCATAAATCAGAGAGTGGAAATTTACACCTGAGTTTGCTGTGTCATTGCTATTCTTTCCTTGTCCAAGAAGGGCTCTGGTCATCAGTTTTTCTTATGTCCTATAATAAAGTTTAAAACATACGGCTTTTCTTTTTTTTTTTGCGGTACGCGGGCCTCTCACTGTTGTGGCCTCTCCCGCTGTGGAGCACAGGCTTCGGACGCACAGGCTCAGCGGCCATGGCTCACGAGCCCAGGCGCTCCGCGGCATGTGAGATCTTCCCGGACCGGGGCACAAACCCGTGTCCCCTGCATTGGCAGGCGGACTCTCAACCACTGCACCACCAGGGAAGCCCCGAACATATACGGCTATTTTGACTTCATAAGCAACAAACAAATCTCTAAAGACATCTACTTACTGGGAAGGAAAAACTAAAAAATATAAATTTGGTAGCACAAGTTTCTTTTTATTTCCTTAAAATCAAATTTCGAAATATTCTATAGATGCTTTTCATCCTCAATACTTGCACTCTGAGAAATTTTTCTTTAAATCCCAAAGTCAAATGGCTGTTTGAAACAGAGGTTAAATCAAAACAATTTCTCATTTTTAATTGGAAATTTTTTCATAAAAGAAATATTAGTAAAAAAGAATAAGTATATTTTCCTAGATAAATATTGTTAAATGACCCCTTTTCTTTCTCCTGCAAAAAAAAAAAAAAAGATTTAAAACAAAAATCTAAGTGACAAATCTGAAACAGCTATGAATCTAAATTTTTTTTTTTAATACAGAAGACAGTTACTACCATCAAAATATATTTCAAAACAATTCATTCCATTTTTGAAATCAAATCTTAAACTACAGAAAACTCAAGTCTGTTGACTTGAAAGATATACTAGAAGATTTCACAAGATTCAGAAACTGCGTTTTGAAAAATATAAACAGTGGATATGTATATAATAAATGAGTACATACCATTTGAAAAGAAGGGAAAGCTGTTTCTAAATGTTTATTTCTGCATATTTATAATAAAAAATTAAGGTATTTTCATTATTAAACTATTTAAATGTTTAGATGAGACTTTCTTTTGTGTTCTCCATAACTAGGCCAGAATTTCTATAAAATTACCCTCTGAATAAAATTCATTCAGTGAGTGAAAGAACAACCAAATAAACAAATGACCTTATAAATAAAAATCATGGTACTATGATAACTAAGGCCAGCAAACCAAGCTCTCCAATCAATTTAGTGAAATGGGTTTTAAATGTGTTTAAATATGAGAATCCATTAAAAACAATTTAATTTGAATTAGTGAGTTTTGTTTACTTCATTAAAAAGTCTGACTTAGGGCTTCCCTGGTGGCACAGTGGTTGAGAGTCCGCCTGCCGATGCAGGGGACACGGGTTCGTGCCCCGGTCCGGGAGGATCCTGCATGCTGCGTAGTGGCTGGGCCCGTGAGCCATGGCCACTGAGCCTGTGCGTCTGGAGCCTGTGCGTCTGGAGCCTGTGCTCTGCAACGGGAGAGGCCACAACAGTGAGAGTCTCGTGTACCGCAAAAAAAAAAAAAAAAAAAAAAGTCTGACTTAAAAAAAAACTGAACCTGGTGCTTCTGGCCTTGAAAGAGTAACAACATATTTCCCATTCTAAACCACTAGAAAACTGGACAGAATATATGAAGCAACTGTTTTCTAAAATTAGACAACAGACAACATGGGGCGATTCTCCCTGAGATAACGTAAATAAATAAGATGAATCCTAAGATATCTTGGCTTTTTGCATTGAGATAACTTCTAGATTGTGAAGGAGAAGCCCAAGCAGAGCTCATCAACGTCTTGCTGAGTTGAACAAACTCAAAATAACCCAGACAACTCCAGAACAAGGAGTTCAGGGAAGCCTGGATAACCAGAATTTGTGGAATAGAGTTCTAGAGAGGAAACAATTATGACATGCAAGAGTCTCAAAAATCTATTCAGGAGTCCCCATGAGTTTTCGGCTAAATACCAATCTGAGTACGTGTAGAGTAAAACCTCACAAGGCTGGGGAAGTGCAAATTCTAAGAAAAGAGCAATTACTGGAGAACTGTAGGCAGAAAACGGGCTGCAAGTAGACTGAGTTTTCAAGCGCCAGAGTGGAGAGACCTCCTTGAATACACAACACGTTTAACAGAGAGTTTGAAAGGCTCATACCTCAGTAGCAGGGCTAAACTAGCCCTAAGGTATCCTTTATACCTGCCCTATAAAAAGCTTCAAGTCCTAATATAAGCACAAAAGAACCAACCCTACAAGTTAACTGCCTGCAAAACCAAAATCCAACATTCTTTAAAGGAATGCAACAAAACACAGAAATTAAAGCATCAGTTCATATCTAGAATCCAATTAAAATTTATTACCTATGTAAAGGAGCAGGACAATTATCAGAAAAAGAATCAATAAATAAAACGCATCCAGAAATGACAGATAATTTGTAATTATCTTGCAACCTTGTTCAAACAGCTGTTATAAATGTGTTCAACATGCATAAGGTTTTAATTATATGAAAAGAGAATTACAGATTTAAAAAATTCATGAAATGGAATCTCTAGAGATGGAAGAATGTAATTATCTGAATTCAAAACATCAGTTGATTAAGGGCAGATTAGATATGGCACAGGAAAAGATCAGTAAACTTGAAGACATAACAATATAAATGATCCAAAATGAAACTCAAAGAGAAAATTGACAGAAATAAATGAAGAGACTGTAAGTGATATTGACATCACGTAACTGGAGTCTCAGAAGGCAGGAAAAATATTTGCAGAAAAATGGCCCCTAAATTGATAAATCTGCTGAAAACTATAAATCCACAGATCTGAGAAACTCAATGAACCCCAAACAGAACGAACCTAATGAAAACCATGCCAAAGTAAATCAAATGGCTGGAAACTACTGACAAAGAGGAAGTCTTCTAAGATGGAGCCCGAGAAAAGAGATTACATTATCTAGAGGAACAAAGTTAAGAATTATTAGAAACATTTTCAGAAACTATTCAAGCTAGGAGACAATGGAACAACATCTGAAAGAAAAAGAATGTTAACAAGAATTCCATACTGAGAGAGAAAATAAATTTCCAAATTAAACGTAAAATAAAGCATTTTCAGACAAACAAGTTCTGAGAGCATTTGTTGCCAGTTGTCTCCACAAACAACAAATGTTAAAAGTTCTTGAGGTAGAAAGAGATCCAAATAAAGCCTGGAGTTCAGTTGACAGTAATGTGCCTATGTCGGTTTTCTAGTTTGACAAACATATCATGATAATATAAGATGTTAACAGGAAGGGAAACTGGGTGAGGAGTATATAGGAACTCTCTGCATAAATCTTTGCAACTTTTCTGTAAATCTGAGCCTATTCTAAGATTTAAAATTTACTGGAAAAAAATGAAAACATCTGCCCTTTAAATGATACTATTAAGGGAATAAAAATACAAGTCACAGAATGGAATAAAATATTTGCAAAACATATATATAATAAAGGGCTTGTATCTAAAATTTAAAAAACTCACAAGTCAATAATAGGAAAATTAACTCAGTAAAAATGGACAAGGGAATTTCCCAGCGGTCCAGTGGTTAGGACTCTGTGCTTTCACTGCCGAGGGCCCTGGTTCAATCCTCGGTCAGGGAACTAAGATTCCACAAGCTGCTCAGTGCAGCCAAAAAAAAAAAAAAAAAAAGTACAAGATATTTTAACAAAGAAGAGACACAGATGACATAACACTAAAAACCAGTGCTCAGATCAGTAGTTATTGGGAAAATGCAAATTAAAACCACAATGAGATGGCACACACACCTAGTAGAATGGCTAAAATTTTGAAATCTGACAGGCAAAGATCTGGAACAACTGGAACTTTCACTTACCTTGACAGTGTAAGGTAAAAGCCATTGAAAGTGTATTACTTTGAAGGAAGTGGTTCAATTATCAAGAATTGTGCTAGGGTAAGAAGGTCTTTTTAAGTATGAAGTGAAAGGCAAAAACAATAAAAGTGAAAACTGAGAAATATGAATATCAACATTTAAAACTGGCTGTCAAAATTATGAAAAATAAAATGAGAAGTTAAATGAGAAACTGAGAAAAATGTTAGCAAACTATGAAATTGATCAAGAGTTAACATATTAAGGACTTCCATAAAATTATAAAACAGAATAACCTAGTACAAATGGAAGCAAGGATTATGCACTGACAGCTCAGAAAAGAATAAATCTAATAAAAGGAATGAAAATTTTATCTATCAATTTGGCCACAATTTTTAAACAAAAATCATCCCAATGGTACAAGAACATAGACTAAAACATTTTTGGTTGAAATGCAAATAAATGCAAATACTCTGGAAAACAATTTGGCAATATGTATCAAAATCTTTAAAATGTACATTTTGTTTAACAAAAAGACAATCTGTGGAATGGGAGAAAATTTTTGCAAATGATGCGACTGACAAGGGATGAATTTTCAAAATACCCAAATGGCTTATACAGCTCAATATCAAAAAAAAAAACACAGACAACCCAATCAAAAAATAGGCAGAAGACCTAAATAGACATATTTTCAAAGAAGACATACAGATGGCCAAAAGGCACATGAAAAGATGCTCAACATTGCTAATGATTAGAGAAATGCAAATCAAAACCACAATGAGGTATCACTTCACACCAGTCAGAATGGCCTTCATCAAAAAGTCTACAAGTAATAAATGCTGGAAAGGGTGTGGAGGAAAAGGAACCCTCCTACACTTTTAGTAGGAACGTAAACTGGTGCAGCCACTAAGGACAACAGTACAAAGGTTCCTTCAAAAACTAAAAACAAAGTTGCCAAATGATCCAGCAATCCCACTCCTGGGCATATATCCAGAAAAGATGAAAAATTCGAAAGATACATGCACCCCCACGTTCATCACAACACTATTTACAATAGCCAATTCATGGAAGCAACCTACATGTCCATTGACAGATGAATGGATAAAGCAGATGTGGTATATATATATATGTGTATATATATATATATGTATATATATATGTGTGTATATATATATATGTATATATATATGTATATATATATATATATACACACACACACACAATGAAATATTACTCAGCCATAAAAAAGAATGAAATAATGCTATTTGCATCAACATGGATAGACCGAGAGACGATCATACTAAGGGAAGTAAGTCAGACAGAGAAAGACAAATACCATATGATATCACTTATATGTGGAATCTAAGAAAATGATACAAATGAATTTATTTACAAAACAGACTCACAGACATAGAAAACAAACTTACAGTTACCAAAGGGGAAAGGGGGGAGGGACAAATTAGTAATTTGAGATTAACAGATACACACTACTATATATAAGACATAAACAACAAAGACCTACTGTATTCCATAGGGAACTATATTCAATATCTTGTAATAACTTATAATGGAAAAGAATCTGTAAAAGAATATATATATATATGTTTAATTGAATCACTTTGCTGTATTCCTGAAACACTGTAAATCAAATATACTTCAATTTTTTAAAAAGTATATTTTGTTTGTCTCAGCAATAAGTACTGATATATGCAAATATTTAGCTACATGGATATTCATCTTGGTGATAATTCTGATAATTCTGAGTTGGAAATTACCAATGGCAATATTTAAAGAAATTAGGTCATACAATGAGATAACTATGCAAATATTAAAATAATGCTGTATAAATATATATTATGAGATATTTAATAAGAAATGTGCAATATTACAGAGTAAAACAAAAAGATTTGATTTCATTCATTAATTTATTTAAAAATGAGGAGCTGAAAATATACAAGGTAAGATAATTCTGGAACATTTTATCATCAAGAAGCCAAGAAGCTATTAGAGACTACTAAGGTCTTTGTAAGACTTTGGAACAATATGGAAAGGATACTTCCACTGGCAAAATATGGAAAAATTTGAGCATGAATAAGTATAATATCTACAAAGGATTTAAAGATACCAAATATGTTTAAATCTATGAGTCTGCAATGATACTCCAAATAGAAAAAAGAAAATCTCACTGGATACCTTTACATGAGATTAGGAAACCAACTTATTATTTTCTGAGCTGTCAAATAAGGTAGAAAAATCAAGAATTTATTCTCTTTCCTATGTAGAATATAATTCAGTGTATCAAAAGATTGCTATACAGAAATAGAGACACAGACATAGAGAACAAATGTATGGATACCAAGGCGGAAAGGGGTGGGGTGGGAGGAATTGGGAGACTGGGGCTGACACATATACATTATTGATACTATGTATAAAATAGACAACTGATGGGAACATACTGTATAGCACAGGGAACTCTACCTAATGCACTGTGGTAACCTAAATGGGAGGGGAGTCCAAAAGGGAGGGGACTGATTCATTTTGTTGTGCAGTGGAGGCTAACACCACATTGTAAAGCAACCATACTCCAATAAAAATTAATTAAAAATATCTAAATAAAAGATTGCTATAAGATACTTCTATACATATATGCACTTATAGTACTTATAGTATGTAAGTACTTATACATATAAGTACTTCTTTGTAGAAGTACTCCATCTAATAAATGAAGAAAGAATGATAGAATTAGAATATCATTATTTTGCAATATCTAATGATTCATTAATGGATCTAGGCAATGATCACCAATGACTGCTAACATCATTTATATGTGAAGTCTAAAAAACCCAACCAACTAGTGAATATAACAAGAAAGAAGCAGACTCACAGATACAGAGAACAAACTAGCGGTTACCAGTGGGGAGAGGGAAGGGGGGAGGGGCAGAATAGGGGTAGGGGATTAAGAGGTACAAACTATAAGGTATAAAATAAGGTACAAGGATATACTGTACAACACACAGAATATAGCAAATATTATAACTTTTAAAAATTGTGAATCATCATATTGTACACCTATAACTTAGATAATATTATACATCAACTCTACATACACACACACACATATACATACACACAACACACACACATATATATACACAATCAAATATCATGTGCTAATTTAAGAAAACACAAAGGAGAGAGAACTATGTTGAGTAACACTGTGGGGACACTATCAAAAAACCCAGAATATAAGAAATCTACATCAACAACATTTTCAACAAAGAAATGCACAGGAAAGAAAGGAAATGGAAGATCTTATAGATTAAAAGACAATTAAGATACAGCCACCAAAGAGCAAACCTAATCTGGATTCTAATTTGAATAAGCAAGAAAAACAAGAAAAAAGTAAAGGAAAAAAAAGTCATGAAGTTCAGTGATATTTGAACACTGACTAGATATTTGGTGCTATTAAAGTATTACCGTTAGCTTTGGAATGTGACAATGGTATTATGATTATGGGTTTGTAATGTCCCTATCTTTTGGAAATATTTATATATTTATGAATGAAATTGTCTGATGCCTGGAAGTTGCTCCAGAACAATTGGTGGGAGGAGGGATGGTGGTACTTGAGTGGGGATAAAGATAAACCCATGTCAGAATTAAGAATTATTGAAAATAGGTGATGGAGATGAAGCTTTATCATACCATTTCCTCCATTTTCCTGTGTAGTTGAAACTTTTACTATGTCTTGTTCTTTATTATAAATGACAGATTGTTTCAACTTCCTTCTATTCAATGTAAAAGTGCTTGACACACAAAAAGTGTGTCAAGTTGTCTTGCCACACAGCCTATTTTTACCCATTTGTGGCAGAGACCACTGGTCATCCCTCAATTATCATTTTCTCTTCTTTCTTAGTAATAAAACTTTCAGCTTAGAATTCTCCTAGCTTCCCTTGCAGCTGGCCACACGACAAGATTTTGTTAATAAAATGTAAGCAAAAGTGATCTGTGCAACTTCTGGGTTGCACCCAGCCCTTCTCATCCCCCTTCCTGAGGGATGGAATTCAGAAGTTGTGGTCAACCTATATGGACCACACAGACAAAGGCAATACCCCAGGAGAAGAATCTTTTCCTGTCGAAATCACTCTTCCTTACTAAGAGTATTTTCCTGGTGTTTGAAACAGCAACTTCTTCAGTTGCTTCCCCTCTGTACTTCTGACAGTTTTTAAGTTGAAATACACATCACTGAGGTCTCCTGTCTATATCGGGTATATGGGAGGCTTACCTCCTTGCATATGACTCAGTGGCTTTCTCCTTTTTGGAAAAATAATGTGAATTCTCCCTCACATATCATGGTAGAAGGAGCAGAAGAAGATGTATAGTATTTGCTCTTTGTTTCTTTTCTTCAGGGATAACACAAATATGATTGTGACCAGAATAATAGCTTCGTAAACTTGAATATATTTTATTACCTCGATTATAGATATTTTAGATAATTTAGTATATTGGGCATCTAAATAGGGCCACAAATTGTTACCCAGATCATAAGCAAGGTCAGGCCGCCATGAATTGTTGATAACATTGAGAGATGATGGTGGTTAGTAGTAAAGAGCAATCTCTGAAAGTCATTGAGGAAGAAAAGCCAGTACTCAAATGGAAAAATTGGCCTCTGATAGAACAAGCTCACACTTGAATACTGCCAAAAAATATAAAACATTAATAAAATATATCCTGAAGCACATTAAAGGAAAAGTCAACTAGAAAAAAAAATTCTGTAGACTCTGAAGCTCAACCATCTGCATTTAAATCCCAGTTGTTACTTTCTCTGTGTAAGATTGGGCAAATAACTGAACCTCTCTCTGCCTCAGTTTTTTTCTATAATTATTGGAAATAGCAATAGTACCTGCCTTGAAGGGTTGGGTTGGCTATTGTTATGAATTTTGTCCCCCCAATTGATATGTTGAAGTCTTAACCCCTAGAACCTCAGAATGTACCTTATTTGGAAACAGGTTTGCTGCAGATGCAATTAATTCAGATGCCCTGCCCTATGCCAGTATGATTGGTGTTATTATAAAAGAAGAAATTTGAAGACAGATACAGAGAGAGAACATCATGTGAAGATGAAAGCAGAGATTAGGATGATGCTTCTACAAGCCAAGGAATGCCAAAGATTGCCAGCAAACCGCCAGAAGCTAGGGGAGAGGCATGCAACAAATTCTTCCTCAGATCCCTCAGAAGGAGCCCACCCTGCTGACACCTTCATTTGGACTTTCAGCCTCCAGAACTGAGAAAATAAATTTCTGTTGTTTAAGCCACCCAGATTGTGATGCTTTGTTATAGGGTAGTCCTAGCAAAGTAATATTTACAAGTATTAAGAGTCATGACACGTAAAGCATTTAGAACAGTATCTTGCACATGCCAAGTGTTCAGTAAAAGTTAACTATTGTTATTTTAAATTATAAACTTTTCATATATGTTTTTATTTATATAAATCTGTACAGCACCAATAACTAAAATAAATGGGAAGAATTAAACTACAATTAGGAAGTTGGCACACTTTACAAAGACTAAATGATTTCTACATTTAAGGAACTGCCATGGAATTATGGCAATGGGTATAAAACATTAAATTACCATTTAGTTTTAAATTATGCCATTTTCTTGCATACATTTTTAAATGAAAGCATGATAAACTAGGTTGCATTCAGTTACAAGATGATTAATATGAAAATCAACAGGGGCTTCTCTGGTGGCTCAGTGGGTAAGAATCTGCCTGCCAATGCAGGGGACACGGGTTCGATCCCTGGTCCGGGAAGATCCCACATGCCGCGGAGCAACGAAGCCCGTGTGCCACAACTACTGAGCCTGTGCTCTAGAGCCTGCGAGTCACAACTACTGAGCCCGCGTGCCACAACTACTGAGCCTGCAAGCCACAACTACTGAAGCCTGTGTGCCTAGAGCCTGTGCTCCACAAGAGGAGCCACTGCAATGAGAAGCCCACACACCACAACGAAGAGTAGCCCCTGCTCACTGCAACTAGAGAAAGCCCACATGCAGCAATGAAGACCCAACGCAGCCAAAAATAAATAAATAAAATAAATAAATTAAAAAGAAAAGAAAAGAAAAGAAAATCAACAAAAGAGCCCCAAGATAACTCTTAAGATCTCATTTATGGTAGTCAATTTATGCCCTGAAGAACTGTAAATTCTTGTATACTAATTTACATCACTTTATTATATTTATCTCTGCCATTCTGTTATTTATTTTTTACAAATATAATTCTGATTTTTTTTCTATACATGCAAATAAAGCCACAGAGTGTTAAGAGTTTTATGAGGAACTGAAGTTATCCTTGACTTTGAGCATTATTTCTTTAGAGAAAAATGGCTTAGGGTTTTTGTTTTTTTTTTTGTCACTTTTCCATTTCACAGGTTTTTGGCTATTAGCTAAAATTTTAAACATTAAAATTAAATACTTGGATCAAACTAAAAGTATTAGTATTCTAGGCAATCATGCCATTTATAATGAAACTTAACAAAAATTTTAAAAAATGAATATTTGTTTAGTACAGAATAATGTTTAACTTCAAGGGGGTGAAAGCTTTGGAAAATGTGTTTGAATCTGATGAATTCTGAAAAGGTTTCTAACATTGTTTTAAAAAGCTGGCTAGAAAAGTTAAAATTTCTTTTTGTTCTTTCCTTTCTCCTTTTTGTTGTTGCTGTTTTGTTTTTGTTATCTTGTTTCAGTTTCTCCAAATATGTAAGAGGACTAGGGCTACACAATGCCAAAACCCCATCATTTAAAATAAAAGTCAGTTGGGTAGTGAGTACCATTGAAACAAGAGAATTTGTAAACTGAGTGCTTATTTTGACTTCATATAGACAGAGCCTGAATCTCAAACCACAATCACATAATCATTACATAGAGAATATATCAATATGAGTTGGAAGAAACAGCTGTCATAATTTTACACTAAATTATTCAGAAACTCAAATGTTTAATCCGAGAACAAAAGGCACCCAAAATGTCGGATAACATTACAGGGATAGTGCAATGATATTCATCTTTGACAATTCAGAGGCAAAAGTTACATTTGAAATCAATTCAAATGAGTGGAGATTTAAACAAATATTTAGATACAGTGTTGCCCTTCCCTCTTTTTTTTTTTTCTTTTTTAGTGAAGCAGACCAACAAAATCAGGTATGTAACAATCTGTAAAAATATGTATTAAATGTTTTTCAAGTGCAGAAAAGTGTTATATAATAGATACCATTAGTGTAAAAGACTCTTACTTGCTCAGATGTGCACTGAAATCTCTGGAGGGATTCCCAGGAATCTGAGGAAGAGAACTGAGTCACTGATAGCCAGTGCAAGAAGTAAGAACATCTTCTTGAACTTTTGTATTTTCAGTGTGCTCTGTTAACTAATCAAAGGTTAAATGAAGTAAGATAGTTTTGAAATTGTATTCAGGGATACAAGGTCATCTTGATAATTCAAACAACATGGGAAATAGCCTCATTCTCCCAGCCATTTATCTACAAATGATTTGGCAAATTTCCTTACACAGATCTAGGAAAACTCTTCTAAACAAACATAAACAATTTCCCTCCCACTACATAGCTTCTGAAATTCTTCTCATGAAATTCACAAGAAAATGCAGTGGATTACCAAAGGGGAGAGGGAATGGGGGAGAGGGAAGGAGGGAGAAACAAATGAAGGTTTGTATCTGTTAACAGGTACAAACAAAATAAATACAAACTACTGTATATAAAATAGATAAGCAACAAGGATATACTGTGCGGCACAGGGAATTATACCCATTATCTTATAATAACCTAAATATAATGGAATGTAACCTGCAAAAATACTGAATCACTATGCTGTATACCTAAAACTAACATAATATTGTAAATCAACTACACTTCAATTAAAAAAAAAGTAGCTGTAAAAATAAATGCAGTGGAGATCCTATTTATAATTCAGCAAGAGGGTATTTTTACAAAGTGGAACATCATATTTGAACCTCCTGGGTTCAATTACAAGAGGATTTAATTCCTTCTTCATATAAAGGTCAATGTATCCCTGATCCTTTTTTATTTGCTTAAAGTCTGAACTAACCAGAAAATCAAATAAGCAGAAATTGGGTGAAATTTATGTGCAAATATTGCACAAAATGAGATCAGAGATATTTTTAAAGAGGCAACTCAAATTTCAGACTTCTAACTGCCCTTTTTAATAGACTTTATTACTTAGAACAGTTCTTCCATTTCTTTTTTCATTTCTTTATTTTGTTTATTTTTATTCACATAACATAAAATTCACCACTTTAACCATCTTAAAGTGCTAAATTGTGGGGCATTTAGTACATTTGCAATTTTGTGCAACTATCACCACTCTCTAGTTCCAGAACATTTTTATCACCTCAAAAGGAAACTCATTAAGCAATCGCTCCCCATTCCCTCTTTCCCCCAACCCCAGCCCCTGACAGCAAGAAATCTGTATTTTATCTCTATGTATCTGCGTATTTTGGATATTTCATATATCATTTTAAAGTACTGATATATAATTCAGTGGTTTTTAATACATTTCAAAATGTTATGCGCCATCACCACTACTTTCCAGAACATTTTCATCACCTCAAAAACAAATCTTATGCCCATTAGCAGTCACCAACAATACCCCCTCCTCCCAACCCTTGTTATCTACCAATATGCTTTATGTATCTATGGATTTACCTTTCATGGATGTTTCACATAAACAGATTCATACAGTATGTGGTCTTTTGTGCCTGGCTTCTTTCACTTAGCATAATGTTTTTAAGGTTCATACATGTTGTAAAATGTACCACTATTTCATTCCTTTTATGGCTGAATAATATTCCACTGCTGCTATAAATATTAGTGTACAATTTTTTGTTTGAACACCTGTTTTCATTTCTTTTGGGTATACACCTAGTGGTGGAATTGTTTAGCTTTTTGAAGAACCACCAAACTGTTTTCTACAGTGGCTCCACCATTTTATATTCCCACCATTAATGCACAGAGATTTCAATTTCTCCACATCCTTGCCAACACTTATTTTTCCTCTTTTGGTTACAACCATCCTACTGGATATGAAGTGGTTGCTCACTGTGGTTTTAATTTGCCTAATGACTAATGATGTTGAGTATCTCTCCGTGTGCTTGTTGGCCATTTGAATACATTCTTTGGAGAAATGTCTATTCAAGGTCTTGGTCCATTTTTGAATTAGGTTGTCTTTTTGTTGTTGAGCTGAAGGGGTTCTTTACATAGTCTTGATACCAGACCTTTATCAAATATATGACTGGAAAATATTTCCTCCCATTCTGTAGATTATTTTCCCTTTCTTCATAGTGTCCTTTCACACACAAAAGTTTTAACTTTTGATGGAGTCTGTTTTTTGTTGCTGTTTCTTGTGCTTCTGAACCATTACCAAATCCAAGGTTGTAAAGATTTACTCCTATATGTTTTCTTCTAAGAGTTTTTTATAGTTTTAGCTCTAATATTTAGGTCTTCAATCCATTTTGAGTTAATTTTTATATATTGTATGAGGTAAGGGTGCAATTCATTATTCTGCATGTAGGTACCCAGCCACTTGAAATTTGAACTAATAAAGGTAAGAATCAACATTGTGAAAATGACTCTACTACTCAAAGCAATCTACAGATTCAGTGCAATCCCTAACAAAATACCACTGGCATTTTTCACAGAACTAGAACAAAAAATTTCACAATTTGTATGGAAACAAAAAAGACCCCAAATAGCCAAAGCAATCTGGGAACGAAAAATGGAGCTGGAGGAGTCAGGCTCCCTGACTTCAGACTATACTACAAAGCTACAGTAATCAAGACAGTATGGTACTGGCACAAAAACAGAAAGATAGATCAATGGAACAGGATAGAAAGCCCAGAGATAAACCCACACACATATGGTCACCTTATCTTTGACAAAGGAGGTAAGAATATACAGTGGAGAAAAGACAGCCTCTTCAATAAGTGGTGCTGGGAAAACTGGACAGGTACATGTAAAAGTATGAAATTAGAAACTTCCCTAACACCATACACAAAAATAAACGCCAAATGGATTAAAGACCTAAATGTAAGGCCAGACACCATCAAACTCTTAGAGGAAAACATAGGCAAAACACTCTATGACATAAATCACAGCAAGATCCTTTCAGACCCACCTCCTAGAGAAATGGAAATAAAAACAAAAATAAACAAATGGGACCTAATGAAACTTCAAAGCTTTTGCACAGCAAAGGAAACCATAAACAAGACCAAAAGACAACCCTCAGAATGGGAGAAAATATTTGCAAATGAAGCAACTGACAAAGGATTAATTTCCAAGATTTACAAGCAGCTCATGCAGCTCAATAACAAAAGAACAAACAACCCAATCCAAAAATGGGCAGAAGACCTAAATAGACATTTCTCCAAAGAAGATATACAGAGTGCCAAATAACACATGACAGAATGCTCAACATCATTAATCATTAGAGAAATGCAAATCAAAACTACAATGAGATATCATCTCACACCAGTCAGAATGGCCATCATCAAAAAATCTAGAAACAATAAATGCTGGAGAAGGTGTGGAGAAAAGGGAACCCTCTTGCACTGTTGGTGGGAATGTAAATTGATACAGCCACTATGGAGAACAGTATGGAGGTTCGTTAAAAAACTACAAATAGAACTACCATACCACCCAGCAATCCCACTACTGGGCATATACCCTGAGAAAACCATAATTCAAAAAGAGTCATGTACCAAAATGTTCATTGCAGCTCTATTTGCAATAGCCAGGACATGGAAACAACCTAGGTGTCCATCATTGGATGAATGGATAAAGAAGATGTGGCACATATATACAATGGAATATTACTCAGCCATAAAAAGAAACGAAATTGAGATATTTGTAGTGAGGTGGACAGACCTAGAGTCTGTCATACAGAGTGAAGTAAGTCAGAAAGAGAAAAACAAATACCGTATGCTAACACATATTATGGAATCTAAGAAAAAACAAAGGTCATGAAGAACCTAAGCGTAAGACGGGAATAAAGACACGGACCTACTAGAGAATGGACTTGAGGATGTGGGGAGGGGAAGGGTAAGCTGTGACAAAGTGAGAGAGTGGCATGGACATATATACACTACCAAATGTAAAATAGATAGCTAGTGGGAAGCAGCTGCATAGCACAGGGAGATCATCTCAGTGGTTTGTGACCACCTAGAGGAGTGGGATAGGGAGGGTGGGAGGGAGGGAGACATAAGAGGGAAGAGATATGGGAACATATGTATATGTATAACTGATTCACTTTGTTATAAAGCAGAAACTAACACACCATTGTAAAGCAATTATACTCCAATAAAGATGTTTAAAAAAAGAAAGGTAGCACGTATCAACTTGTGCTATATTTTATGAGTACTATATTTGATGTTGTAAGGTATCTCTTAGTAGTTAATTTGGAGTATGAGACAAGTTGGAATAACCAGGGAATGAAATATATAAATTAATTCCACATTGACCCTTCATAATTTTCATAATATTAGTAAGTGCAAGGAAAATTTATAAGCAAATATATGATTATTACTTCCATTTGCCACATTGAAATTCACATAGGACAGTCACATTGAAATTGTACATAGTATGTAACTTAGAAGACAATTCATTGGTATTTTAGTTTATTGGAATAATACTAAATTTTAGCAGTGAAATGTTTCTGTGTAAAAGAAGTCACAGTGACCTTGTTTATCTGCTCTGTGAAATTTTTTTTTTTAACATAAACTAGATTTAAAAACTGGGGATAACAGATTTCTTTGGTGAAGATATTCATTTTATTTCTTTTTAAAGTTCACACCATACTGGTGATTCAGTCGTCTATCTCAAAGCTAACTGCCTGCTATACACCCTGTTGAACAAAAGCAATATGAGATATAGAATTTTAAGCAGATCATTCAGTATTATTTAAGACTTTATTTCTGGTTACCATGACAACGTGATCATAGAGCTAAATGGACTTGGAGATATTTTAAAAATCTTTCTAGCAGGAAAAATACTACTATCATTGTTTTCTAGTCACATATTTTACTAGTCAAATAACCAGCAAGTGATGGTGGAAACACTAGAACCAGATCACCAATCTGATATATTTTTCTTATCATTACATTTTAAATGACACTAGTACAGCTTTTTGTGGGCTACCTACCCTCACATTCGGAAGTTTTATGCCTACTTGGAGCCCTGATCAGAAGGTACATTGAAAGAGTTTTTCACTAAGTCTCCTCTCTGCCTTCCAGAGGTTTATTCAGGCACT
Source organism: Globicephala melas (assembly GCF_963455315.2). Taxonomy (NCBI): domain Eukaryota; kingdom Metazoa; phylum Chordata; class Mammalia; order Artiodactyla; family Delphinidae; genus Globicephala; species Globicephala melas. The sequence goes on from NC_083326.1 coordinate 15,313,950, forward strand.
ACCAACTCCATTCACTCGGAGCAAGTGACCGTCTTGACATCTAATCAGAAAAGGACAACGTGTGTACACTGGAGACAACTGAGGAGCTTTAAAACATATCGATGTCCCAGTCCCAGCTCAGAGATTCTTAGATCACTATTTTTATAGTGAGCACCACTGAACTTGGGTTGTTCCCTACTTTCCCTTGATTTCAGCTCAGCTGCCATGGAGGAGAGGAGCCCTGTAATACAGTAAAACTTAGTCCCCAAACCAGTAGCATGAGCATTACCTGGGAACTTGTTAGATGCTAATTCTCAGGCCTCACCTCAATACATCAGAAACATCGGGAGTAGGACCCAAAATATGCGTCTTAAAATGCCCTCCGTTTGCAATTAGCAGGTACAAACTACTATATATAAAGCAGATAAACAACAGGTCCTACTGTATAGCACAGGGAACTATATTCAATATCTTGTAATGTACCATAATGGAAAATAATAAGAATACACACACACACGGATATATATCTGAATAACGTTGCTGTATACCAGAAACTACCACAACATTTAAATCAACTATGCTTCAATAAAAAAATAAATAAAATTTAAAAATGCCCCCCAGGTGATTCAGATGCATGCAGAGGTTTAAGATATCAAAGATACTAAGGATTTTTCAGACTTTTAAAGTCCCACAGCAGAGAGACACACAGAGCGTCAAAGCTATGCCACATCCTTTCTGGGACTGGAGCTTCAGGAAACAGGCCGATGCTGTTTCTTAGTTACCTGTTTTCTGTATTGTTGTCCGTAAAAACACCTATCTGAACCCCATAACTGCTCGATCCTTTATAGAAGTTTCTGGTGCCCTTGTGAGATTATTGTCCCCCATTTAGGTATTTTAACGGACAACATGGTAAGAAGTTAAGTAAAGGGGTTTCGATCCTCAAACTCTGGTACCTTCATTCTCCAGAATTGTTGAGGCGGATTCTTTATTTGAAATTAAACAAGTACAAATGGCTCAATGTGGAACAGTTCTTTCTCTGAAAGTCTGAAACTTAGGTTGGCAGCTCAGACATGACTTGGCAGTTGGAAACTAATAAAATAGCATTAGGGCAGGCTAACTGGGAATCAACCATTCCTGAGTTTAAAAAAAAAGAAGAAAAAGAAGCTGACAGAAAGCTTTCCTTTTAAATCCATGCTTGATCTCTTTCTTTATTTTTTTCTCATCCTTCTTTGGACTCCCTCCCTCAAGGGGATTACATAATGACAGAAAGGCCTTTTTAAAGGGTCAGTGGGAGAGATGGGTCGTTGATGGATGGTCTCAGTTTAAGTGGCAATTACTCAGAAACAAATAGGTCTCAAAAATAACTTCTTGAAACATTTTGGAATTAAGAGGAAAAGTTAGTAGATGCTGTGGGCCGAGTTGTGTCTTCTCCCCCACATTCATATATTGAAGGCCTAACCCTCAAGGTGACTGTTTTTGGAGACTGAGTCTTTAGGAGGTAATTAAGGTTAAATGAGGTCATAAGGTGGGAGCTTAGTTCATAAGACTGTAGCCTTATCAGAAGAGGAAGACTCTCTCTCTCTCCCACTCTCTCTTTCTTATTCCCTTCTCTTTTTCCTTCCCTGCCTCCACCAGGTAAGGACACAGCAAAAAAGCAGATGTTTGCAAGCCAGGAAGAGAGCTTTCACCAGAAACTGACCCTGCTGGACATTAAGCAGGGACTTGCAGCCTCCAGAGCTGTGAGAAAATAAGTTTCCGTTATGTAAGCCACCCAGTCTGTGGTAGTTTGTTATGGCAGCGTGAGTTGGCTAATACATTAGAAAATTATAAAAGGATGACCACAATGTACATTTACACAGTAGTGGTCCTCATTTAACAACAACAAAAAAAGGATTTGAAAGGTTCCAGTTTTATGGTTGCTTCTTTTACCCAATAATTTTATACTGAATGTACACGTTGCCTTCTTTAAAATAATCTCAACATACAAAATATCCTGGGCAAGCACGTGGGTAGTGAGAAAAGGCATAAAAAAGATTCAAAAGAGCAACAAAGAAAGGAGGACATTAGCAGCTGTTTATGTTAACAATTGAATTCAAAGTGACATTCTTAAAAGGAAGCCAGTAAAAATTCACTCCAAGTAAACCTTATTAACAGCTGTGTCTACATTCTGCATGTCAGCTGCTTTCTGATCTATTATCAATGGAGAATCTTCCTGTAATTCTAATTTGCATTATCAAAATTGGGAGCTGGTGGGTTGGCGAATATCTCATCCCTTCTGTGTGAAGCCACACATTATGGTCCACTCTCAGGTCATAAGGCCACATCAAGTCTGCTCAGTAAGCCATTCCTGGGCAAAGAACAGCCTGGGACTGCTTCTCTGAGCAAAGAATACTGCTAGGGAAATTTACACCAGGAAGAAAAGTGGGGAAGGCAGGTAAATTAATAGACATGACCCACAGAATATCATTGCTGATCTCTGGAAGAGCCATATCTAGAACTCAGGCCATCTTAAACCAAGAAATTTTCCAAAATTAATTCCAAAACTGTAATTTTTATTCAACTATAAGATAAGCTAATATCTTAAAGAAAACAGCATAAACACAATGCCCGTTTCCTTATATTAGCATAATTCAAGGTGTGTTTCATGAAAAACATGTGTTGTATTAGTGGTTAACAGGAATTTCTTGAAAAAAATTAATGCTGAGAGTATTATTTATAAATATTATTTAAACACATATATTTTATATTTACAAGTACATGTGAATATATATGTAAAAATACTAAACATGTATGCATGTGTAGGGAAATTACTAAGCATGTGTATTCAATGGTTTTTTTTTGTTAAATGACAAGCTGCCTTCCGGAAATGGCATGGCATGTAACCAAATGCCTGAAAATTGCACAAGCTTAAGATGTTTGATCTAAATATTTATTCATAAAAAATACCAACCAAGAGTCCTTCGATTTGCAAGGCATCTATATGGTTACCTTTGGATGTGCTTTTTTTTTTTTTTCCAAATTACAATATATAGTTGTAATATTATTTGATATTTCTTGGCCCTTAACCTCACTTCAAGTATGCATGGTAGCTTTGCAGCTACTATTGGTATCCTCTTGATTCATTATAACTTATAAAATGCTCCCTGGTCAAATATCTTGGGGAAATGTCCTCAGTGATTCTTCTAGCTTGGAGAAAGAAGAAGAAATGGAGATTGTTACAACCAGCACATAGAGGCACATTAAGTACTCTGATAAATAATGTAAAGAGAACAGTAACTCCATGACATTTGTGCATCTGCTTCATATCCAGGAAATAGGACTCAGCCATCCTCACAGCTTCACAGCCACTGCTGTTGTCACCGGGGTGATGGTTGGCCAACACTCAATTCTCGTCTACCAAGAAGTATGCATGGCTACCTGCTTGCATCCTCCTTTTGCACCTCCTGTCACCACTCAGTTATCTCTAGCACCCCTCCTTCTCCCTCATTAAGAGTGAAGCAAGCCGGTGCTACCTGGGGTGCAATCACGGCAGAAGAGAGTAAGTCAGTATGAAAAAGCACTGCAGCTGCCATTCCCTTGAGCCACAAGTCGGCTCAGATGGAAAACAATGAAGTATCATGGTGCCTTACGGGAGGACAAAACTGATGAGAAGGGGGATGCAGCCTGAATACAAATGTAAGAAAGTTAAAAATTCAAATTCTTAAAAAGAAATGGAGCCTGCTGAGGAATTGCAAAAGCACATGATGTTGGTTAATAAGATGATATTAGAGAGCAAAACAAATGCATGTCCTTATGGAACAGGGTACTCATGCAAGACCTCAGATCTAGAAGGGAAATTTGAAAAAATTCTACCTTGAAAGTGGAACATAGTTGCTTTCAGAGAAACAACTAAATTTACCTTTGAGATAGATGGTCCTTAATTTTGAGAATATAACCCAAGTAGACTCTTTAGGTGAACAAAGTAAGTATTCACCATTCTAGGGGGAAACTGTGAAGTCATCTTTAACCGAAAAGCAGATGATTTAGACTGAATGTGTATCATTTGACTTATTTAATTGTTCTTCCTCATTAGGCTGTAAGCCCCACATTGGTGAGAGCCAAAGTGCCTGTCTGGCTCACCATACTCCCTTCAGCTCATACAGCACAGGGACCAGCACACAGTAGGCCCTCACATATGGTGGATGGATAAATATATGAATAAAGCATAAATCATTGGCGCTATGATCATAACTTCTAAAGTGGGAGGGCAGAACTAACCCATCAACAGTGCTTGTTGTGGAGTTGTTAGTTCCGATTAGAGACATATTCACTATGAAGGATTTTCATATATGATAAAATATGAAACATGTTTAAAATATATCTAGGACAGCATTTATCTAAGAGATTAAACTTTAAGTAATCTTTGTTTCTCTCTTATATTAAGTTCAAGAATAATTGCTCATACTTCTACTGTACAGTAACATCTGTTAAATGCTACTGTATAATAATGTTGTACTTCAGTTGTTGCCTCACAATAAACCCTTTTATTCCCTTTTATTAGACTCAGAAAACTCTATGAGCTGGCTGCAAAGTGAAAGGGCACTTTGTAATTAAATTTGGACATATACAAGGTTTAATTAATCAGGGCAGGTGACAACAGAATAAATATAAGTGAATACAAATAAATATTTCCTCTTACCATCTTTACCATGATTTCTAAGAATATCGTTCATCAGAAGTCATTTTTATGATCACCTGGATGATTTTATTTTTCAAAATAAAAATTTCAGAGGTAGAAATTGAGCTATTTTCTTATGCAAATTCCTCTGAGTTCTAGTGTACCAGGAGAGTGGCTCAGATTCCAGTTTGGCTATTTTCTAACCTGGGACATGTCATTTAACCATTAAGCCTCTGTTCTCTCATCTGTCAAATGCAGGCTGAAAAAAAAATCTACTTTTTAAAGAGGTATTTGGGGATTAAATGATATGATGCTTATAAAATCGGTACAGAGTGCTATAGCATCTTGAATGTGTTCAATGAGCATTAGGTGTTTCTGATAATGACCACCTTCCCACTCCTTAGATCCAGGCATTTACACAGTGCCAGGTATAGTTCTAAACAACTGACAAATTTGACTCATTGAATCCTCACGTCACTGCTTTCAAGTAAATACTAGTATTATCTCCCATCTACATAAGAGGAAACGCGGGCACAGAGAGACTGAATAACTTACCCAGACTCACACAGCTAGTAAATTGCAGAATTGGAATTTGGATCCAGGTAGTCAAGCTCGAGATTGTATGCTCTTTATAAGTTCACACTAGCCATTCATGTGGCATAGTTAAAACCAGATCATTCTTCCATATACAGAAGAAATATACCTGCTCTATTAGCTTAAATCAATATGTATGGTAAGATTCTAATGAAATTATAGCTGTTACCTATACAAGAGAGAGAAAAGAAATGGCTTGATTTTAGAAAAGGTCTCTGCATCTGCCTTTTTGCTTGTGAATAGCCATCCATTTTTTATTCTGTCATATTCAATTCGCATATTTCCATGTAATTATTTGAATGCAGTGGACTTATAATCTTCTTTAGATCTATATCTGCCATTCGATTGTTTACGCAGGATGTTCTCTGAGTGTAATTCAGGTTGCTTTCATTTAAGCATCTAGCTCAGCTTGACAATGACTGTTACGGAAACTTGTTAGTGCAATTTTCCTGACAGCTTATGACTTAAACCATGGAGTTGCCTTCACAGGGTAAAATGTGTAATCAATGATTGCCCTGTCAAGCGAGGGACTACTGGAGACATGTTTATATGGAAAATGCTTAAATAGGAAAAAAAGAGGAAAAATATATAACCTACTGTGCTTCCATACTTCAATATCTTAAAGAAATAGAATTGAGATGGAGGTGGACTTACTCCCTTTTATGGAGCATTATCAAGAAAGAACTGAGGGATTCGCTGGTGGCGCAGTGGTTGAGAGTCCGCCTGCCGATGCAGGGGACACGGGTTCGTGCCCCGGTCCGGCAAGATCCCACATGCCGTGGAGCGGCTGCGCCCGTGAGCCAAGGCCGCTGAGTCTGCGCGTCCGGAGCCTGTGCTCCGCAACGGGAGAGGCCACAACAGTGAGAGGCCCGCGTACAGCAAAAAAAAAAAAAAAAAAGAACTGAAAGTATTAGTGATCCTCTTCTGGGTATACTGTGACAAAGTCTTGTAATTATTACTCAATTTTGGATAGGTTTGTAATGGAAATTCTGGGTACTGGAGTCTGGCTGCAATCCTGTCAGATGCTCATATACTTTAACTGAAGGGGAAATGAGATCACGAGAATCCTCATTGTATGGTGACAATGGAGTACCACTGAAATATAGATACAGACACGGTTTCTAAAGTAACCCATACATTAAGATCATATATTATATTGGCTCAAAACACAGACATTGGAAGAGGAAAGACATTATTAATTCAGCAAACACTTTTTGAACGACTATTATATATCAGACACATTATGTACTGCAGCTACAAAGGACTAGACCACATTTTCAAAGTTCTTACAGAAAAATATAAAGACAGGCCTGTGAACTGAAAATCAGCATGTAGTACTAGAAGTGCAAACCGGCAGAAAGTTTGCATGGCTCTCCTCCGAGACTTAAAGAAGTTCTGGAGCCAGAATAAGGTCTCTTATTAAGGTCTCGAAGGTCTCTTGGTAACATGCTAAGAGTTTGGATTTTTATGCTGAAGATTATGTGATGCCATGTAAGAATTTTAAAGATGGGAAACCTCTTAATCGGATATAAATTTCAATAAAAATTAGTTTGTCTTTGGGCTACAGCAGGGAAGAATGTGGGTTAGAAGGGAGGACGTTGGCAGTTTGAAGGGCTGTTAAGAGGGTCTGCAATTAATAATCAAGGCAAAACATCAGGAACATCTGAACTTGGGCAGTGTCAGAGAAATGGACAGAAGGAGGCTGATTACAGAAATATCTAGGAGGCACAATCAGGACTGGGGAATGGATTAGATGCAAAAGATGAAAAAGAAGACTTACACAGCTGGGTAGATTTGAGGATATAGGAATAAAGGAAATGAAGCAAGCATGGGGTGGGTTAGTGCAAAGAGGAGAGAAGATTAATTTCCATTTGGAATATCTGCGTTCGAAGAATCCATGAGACAACCAATAAAAATGCTTAGCCAGTAATAACTGGATACATGGATCTGGAGCTCAATAGAGAAATGCAAACTAGAGAGCAAGATTTGGAAGCCATCGATTCATTTAGGCTATAATTGCAGACAAGAGAGCACACGAGATTGCATAGTGAGGGTGAGTAGCATGAGAGGAGAAGTATGTCAAGAACCCAATGAATCCCACAGGAGACTAATGTTGAAAGGACAGACAGGGAAGAACAGGCTGAGAAATTTTAATGAAGAAACAGCACAAGAAATCAGAAGGAAACCAATGCACACGTTGCCAAGAAGCTCTCCCCACTTGGCTTCATGAAAGAAAGGGGTAATTAATCAACACTGGAGAATCCTACAGCATGTTAAGAGATCCAAAGGATTAACTTTTCTTCTCTAAGATTTCTGAACACACAAAGAATAGGAGTCTTGTATGCATGGTCTTGCTTTTCCTATATAGGGTGACTCCAAAAATGTGCTCTTCTTTCCTCCAGATGATGGACACGGATTGTAGCCCAGATCTCACTGGGCAACATGACACAATGAGGAAGATCCTTGCACCAGCAAGAGATGCAACCTCGCCTGAGAGCCAGACAAGGTTGGCGTCCCCTCCTACAGCTGTCCTTGCCATCCTTCTTCCACATAGGAAGGGCCAGAATCCAGAGAAAGGTAAAAATACCTGTCCTCATTTCCCCAGCTTTTCCTCAGCTAGGGATGGAATATGATCCAATGATGGCCAATAAACATACAGGAAAGTGATGAGAGAGGCCTTTTACAAGAGATTTTCCCCTGTGAAGAGTAGAAGGCACACGTGTGAGCCTCTCCTTGATGCAACTTCCCACTCGGATCCTTTGAATCCTGTCCTTTTGCCTGACTTGGAAGACAATTTTATAAGGACGTGATGCTGGGAGCTGCCGCAGTCACCTCGTGTCCATCTATGCCGATATCACTGACATATTGAGGATGGCAGAGCTTACAGACTGAAGGAAACTGGGGCCTGGATAACATTATTGAATGCCTAAAACAGACTAAAAATCATTCACCTCTGGACTTCTTGTTATGTGAGAAAATAATCAACCCACGTAGTTTAAGTCAATTTAGTCAGATATTCTGTCACTTACAGCCAAGAGCATCCTAACTTATACCCTATATACTCAAGTGCCTAGATAATGTTATTTAGACATAAATGGAATAAATCTACTTTCTCTGAACAAGAATGATATAAGATTACTTCTGAAAAAAAAATTAGACTGCAAAAGTGTCTAAACAATATGATCACTTAATATATTTTCCTACTATAATGAAAATGCCTATTTAGACGAAGGTAGCTGAAGCGTACAACCTGAAGTACCCATCATCATAAGAAGCTTAAGATGAATGTTTCCGGGAAAATCTGGGAAAGAGTTGAGACGCAAGTCAAAAAATGAATCAGCTATGCACATATCTGAACAGAATGGTATGTCAGGAGGGCAGATTAGGATATGCAAACAAAATCCCCCCTGCCTCTTGTGCCTCAACTTGAGCTTTGAGACCAGGTTTTTTTGTGTGTTTTTTTAAAATGTCCAGACACAGTGCCTTGCACTGATTAGCCGTATGCATTTCTATACTAATGCCCTTGTAGATCGCAGCAAATGAAACCATCAGGTCAGGATTAAAATGAATGTAGAAAGAACTCAAGCAGAGGCACATTATTAGAGCCAAAGCCTTTCTCTGGCAGGTATCCTCCAGGTAAACACTGCATGAAACAGGCAGGATCTCTTTCATCTTTGCCACATGGTTAGACTCTCTCAGAGCAGTGGGAGGAGTCTGCAGTTGTCAACCGTGCCTAGGGACATTGCTTTTCATTCCTAAAAATTCCCTTTATTCCTCTGGGCTATAAGATTAACAAGGAGTGACCCGTGGGTGCAGAAAGAGTTGGCAAATATTACTGGTACTGACCTATTATCTCGGATTCAGCAAACAAGAAAGTTCTCATCAAAGAGGTTAACCCGAACTTTTTTCCATATCAAAGATACAGATTTAACCCGAATATATTCTTGTGATGACTGCTGTGAATTTTGAAAAGCAACTAGGATGGTCCCTTACAGATGTGGTGTAAAACAGAATCCCTTGAGTGTGTTCTAAATCACAGAAAGCCTTCCCTTGCTCTCCTTTGGCCCCAACATAATCCAGCTCTCAAAGCCACTAGGTAAACATTGTCTGCCTAAAATCTTCCCAGCGACTTTAGCCAAGTCATCAAGGCTCTTCCTGAATGTCTGAGGTAACATTTCGATTACACTGAAGTTTTCCTTTCGTTCAAGAATTATCTGTTTCCACTGGGTTCCTGAGATTCACAAAATGAAACAATAACGGTAGGGCTTCTGGGACAACGACAGGGGTACACAGGAGACGGCAGTGTGCTTACGACCAGTGGGAACACAGCTACACACAAACAGACCTGCTGGATGCTAGCAAATAACAGCTGCCGTGTTCTTCTTCCAAATAAGATGCTCCTTGATGGCTTCGATTGTAAGAAGTATGTGGTATGTGTCTCGAATCACCTGCTAGGCAAATTGCGAATTGAACAAAAAAGAAAGATTCCCCAATGGTGAATGTGTTTCTGGATTCTGAGGGAAAAGGGAGCCCTTTTGAAAAGTGCAGGGATTCAAAAATATAAGCTTAATATAATACTCTTCCAAAGGCAAAATGGTAATTCTGCATCAATCCACAGGCAGAGCTGAAAGTCAATAACTATTAATTTTTAACAAAGCCTAATCAGAGAATTAGCATTGTTTGGGCTCAGGGCAGGCTGCCCCCAAATATGCCGAAGTAGCATACTGCTTACTTTGAATTAAAGTTACTGAAGTAACAGTCAACGCAAGCAGGACACTCTGAGTGTCTTTTGCCTCCCTGGACGCAGGAAAACTCCTGTGCAAAAGATACCCTCCCTGTACCAGGAGGGTAGAGGCATCCTTATCACTAGAGATACAGAACCTAGCGCCAAGAAGGCTGTATAAACAAATCTTGTTATTTCTTCACCAATTTACTACCCCGAGCCCAAACTTCTTTGGCTTGTCAGTTCTTCACAAATGTATTGGATTTTTTTTTTTTTTTTTTTTTGTCTAAAAGGTATAAAAGCTGTCTGCTTTGGTCACGTCTCTGAGCCTTATGAACTTTGGGTTTCCCAAACACACAAAATTAAAATTTGATTTTCTCCTGTTAATCTGGCTCATGTCAATTTAATTACTAGACCAGCCAGACGAACCTAGAAGGATAGAGAATATTATTTCTTCCCAGCAGTGGGGTTAGCATTGTATCAAGGAAACCAGAACACTATCATTTCAAAGACAATCTCTACAAGTCAATAGCTAGAAGAACAAAGGTTCAAATCATCCTTTGATGCTGGGCACCAGAAAATTCCCCAAGATCCTCCATTTTAATGAATACTTTAGTGAAAAACAATCCTTATTCTGATGGTAGCAACTTTTCAAGCTCCTTCATCCAGGTCACTGGGTCAAGAAAAGACTTCCCTCATGTGGCTTTGAAACTTTATATTTATGTTTAACCCTTTAATTCAACTATCTTGACAACATCTTTGACTGGTTACTTCTTGAGAGTACACTGGAATCACCAAGGTACTGTCCACTTTTCAGTAAGGTCTGATTGACTGGAGAGATTCTGTTTGTAATTTCTCTTTTTAACATGGGCATACTGACTTGCTGGAAGTCTACAGCTGTTGCTATTCCCAGGCAAAGCAATTACATCTAACAAAATGACATAGATGGTGTGGTACTGAAAATCTTGAACTTACGTGTGGCTAGTTACCCCCAAAATGCACTAATCGTGGGGCCCTGATATGATAGGAATGATCCTTACGAGAAGAGGAAAAGATCACAGAGTTCTCTCTCTCTCTCTCTCTCCCCCTCCCCCTGGAAGGGGAGACGTGAGGAAAAGCCATGTGAGAACACGGGGAGGAGGTGGCCATCTGCAAGCCAGGAAGAGGTCTCACTAGAAACCAACCCTGTAGCACCTTGATCCTGGATTGGCAGTATCCAGACCTGCAAGAAAATAAATGTCTGCTGTATGAGCCACTCAGCCTGTGGTATCTTGTTATGGCAGCTCGAGCAGACTAATCCTATCGGAAATACTGAGAACCCAGAAAACACAAGCATGTCCCAAGCTTCAGAGAAGAGGAAACGGAAAGACAGAGAAAGGCCAAGAAATGAGGTGAACAATCAAGAAAAAGGCAAAATTGCCCAATGGTATACCTTGGCTTTAGTGACAGATGAATCAGTAGTCCTACTCTTGGGTTGAAATATGCACTATAAATAAACCACAGATATTTAGAACATTCCAAATTTCAGATCAATATGCTATTTCAAAATGAGTTTAATAGTATCTCCATAATAAGAAAAAGTCCCAATGTTATCTTTAGTCCAAATATTTGGACAAAATTCAAAAGGTAAGGGCACCAAATCTTAGATAAAATTAATTACCAATGACACTTAAAACTAATTTCCCCTAACAGGGAGGATCCAAAAATTGTTTCTATTTTGTAGAGCCATGAATTCACAGCTTATTAGAGCTTGAGGCTAACTATGAGATTGGCTTAACCCTCTCATTTAATGTTTATACACTTGTTAGACTTTAACTTACTGAAAGTAATTCTTTAAGATCATTGTAAAGAGACAAGTTCAAGATAGTGGAGTAGAGGGACGTGAGCTCACTCCCTCTTGTGAGAGCACTGGAATTACAACTAACTGCTGAACAATCATCCACAAGAAGACAATGGAACTCACCAAAAAAGATACCCCACATCCGAAGACAAAGGAGAAGATGCAGTGAGACCGTAGGAGGGCCACAATCAAAATAAAATCAAGTCCTATAACCACCGAGTCGGTGATTCACAAACTGGAGAACAATTATACCACAGAAATTCACTCACTGGAGTGAAGGTTCTGAGTCCCATGTCAGGCTTCCCAACCAGGGGGTCTGGCAACGAGAGGAGGAAATCCCAGAGAATGAGACTTTGAAGCCTAGTGGGATTTGATTGCAGGATTTGACAGGACTGGGGGAAAAAGAGACTACACTCTTGGAGGGCACACAAAAAGTAGTGTGCACATCAGGACCCAGGGGGAAGAAGCAGTGACCCCATAGGAGACTGAACCAGACCCATCTGCTAGTGTTGGAGGGTCTCCTGCAGAGGCAGGGGCAGCTGTGGCTCACCAAGGGGACAAGGACACTGGCAGCAGAAGTTGTGGGAAGTACTCCTTGGCGTGAGCCTTCCCAGAGTCCACCATTAGCCTCACCAAAGAGCCTGCAGGCACCAGTGCTGGGTTGTCTCAGGCCAAACAACCAATAGGGAGTGAACTCAGCCCCACCCATCAGCAGACAAGTGAATTAAACTTTTACTGAGCTCTGCCCACCAGAGCAACACCCAGATCTAACCCCCAGCAGTCCCTCCCATCAGGAAGCTTGCCCAAGCCTCTTAGATAGCCTCATCCACCAGAGGGCAGACAGCAGAAGAAAACTACAATCCTGCAACCTGGGGAATGAAAACCACATTCACAGAAAGATAGACAAAATGAAAAGGCAGAGGACTATGTACCAGAGTAAGGAACAAGATAAGAACCCAGAAAAACAACTAAATGAAGCAGAGATGGGCAACCTTCCAGAAAAAAAATTCAGAATAATGATAGTGAAGATGATCCACGACCTCAGAAAAAGAATGGAGGCAAAGATCGAGAAGATGCAAGAAATGTTTAACAAAGACCTAGAAGAATTAAAGAACAAACACCTAGAAGAATTAAAGAACAACAAACAGACATGAACAATAAAATAACTCAAATTAAAAATTATCTAGAAGGAATCAAGAGCAGAATAACTGAGGCAGAAGAATGGATAAGTGACCTGAAAGACAGAATGGTGGAATTCACTGCCATGGAACAGAATAAGGAAAAAAGAATGAAAAGAAATGAAGACAGCCTAAGACACCTCTGGGACAACATTAAACACACCAACATTGGCATTATAGAGGTCACAGAAGGAGAAGAGAGAGAGAAAGGACACGAGAAAATACTTGAAGTGATTAGAGTTGAAAACTTCCCTAACACGGGAAAGGAAATAGCCACCCAAGTCCAGGAAGCACAGAGAGTCCCAGGCAGGATAAACCCAAGGAGAAACATGCTGAGACACATAGTAATCAAATTGACAAAAATTAAAGACAAACAAAAATTATTAAAAGCAACAAGGGAAAAATGACAAATAACATACAAGGGAACTCCCATAAGGTAAACAGCTGATTTCTCAGCAGATACTCTACAAGCCAGAAAGGAGTGGCATGATATATTTAAAGTAATGAAAGGGAAGAAACTACAACCAAGATTACTCAACCTGGCAAGGATCTCATTCAGATTTGACAGAGAAATCAGAAGCTTTACAGACAAGCAAAAGCTAAAAGAATTCAGCACCACCAAACCAGCTCTACAACAAATGCTAAATGAACTTTTCCAAGTGGAAAACACAGACAAGAAAAGGACCTACAAAAACAAACCCAAAACAATTAAGAAAATGGTAATAGGAACATACATATCGATAATTAACTTAAACGTGAATGGATTAAATGCTCCAACCAAAAGATACAGGTTCGCTGAATGGATACAAAAACAAGACCCATCTATATGCTGTCTACAAGAGACCCACTTCAGACCTAGGGACACATACAGACTGAAAATGAGAGGATGAAAAAAGTTATTCCATGCAAATGGAAATCAAAAGGAAGCTGGAGTAGCAATACTCCTATCAGATTTTAAAATAAAGAATGTTACAAGAGACAAGAACACTACATAATGATTAAGGGATCAATCCAAGAAGAGATATAACAATTATAAATATATATGCACCCAACATAGGAGCACCTCAGTACTAAGGGAAATGCTAACAGCTATAAAAGAGGAAATCAACACTAATACAATAATAGTGGGGGACTTTAACACCACACTTATACCAATGGACAGATGATCCAGACAGCAAATTAATAAGGAAACACAAGCTTTAAATGACACAATAGACCAGATAATTTAATTGATATCTATAGGACATTCCATCCGAAAACAGCAAATTACACTTTTCAAGTGCACACGGAACATTCTCCAGGATAGATCACATCTTGGGTCACAAATCAAGCCTCAGTAAATTTAAGAAAATTGAAATCATATCAAGCATCTTTTCTGACCACAACACTATGAGATTAGAAATACATTACAGTGAAAAAAACATAAAAAACATAAACACGTGGAGGCCAAACAATACATTCTAAATAACCAAGAGATCACTGAAGAAATCAAAGAGGAAATCCAAAAATACCTGGAGACAAATGACAATGAAAACACAACGATCCAAAAGGTGTGAGATGCAGCAAAAGCAGTTCTAAGAGGGAAGTTTATAGCAATACAATCCTACCTCTGGTAACAAGAACAATCTCAAACAATCTAACCTTACACCTAAAGGAACTAGAGAAAGAAGAACAAACAAAACCCAAAGTTAGCAGAAGGAAAGAAATCATAAAGATCAGAGCAGAAATAAATGAAATAGAAACAAAGAAAACAATAGCAAAGATCAATAAAACTAAAAGCTGGTGCTTTGAGAAGATAAACAAAATTGATAAATCTTTAGCCAGACTCATCAAGAAAAAGAGGGAGAGGACGCAAATCAATAAAATTAGAAATGAAAAAGGAGAAGTTACAATGGACACCACAGAAATACAAAGCATCATAAGAGACTACTACAAGGAACTCTATGCCAGAAAAAGGACAACCTGGAAGAAATGGACAAATTCTTAGAAAGGTATAACATTCCTAGACTGAACCAGGAAGAAACAGAAAATATGAACAGACCAATCACAAGTAATAAAATTGAAACTGTGATTAAAAATCTTCCAACAAACAAAAGTCAAGGACCAGATGGCTTCACAGGTGAATTCTATAAACATTTAGAGAAGAGCTAACACCCGTCCTCCTTAAACTCTTCCAAAAAATTGCAGAGGAAGGAACATTCCCAAACTCATGCTATGAAGCCACCATCACCCTGATACCAAAAGCAGACAGAGATACTACAAAAAAAGAAAATTACAGACCAATATCACTGCTGAATATAGATGCAAAAAATCCTCAACAAAATACTAGCAAAAAGAATCCAACAACACATTAAAAGGATCATACACCATGATCAAGTGGGATTTATCCCAGGGATGCTAGGATTCTTCAATATACATAAATCAATCCATGTGAAACACCATACTAACAAACTGAAGAATAAAAACCATATGATCATCTCAATAGATGCAGAAAAAGCTTTTGACAAAATTCAACACAACTTTATGATAAAAACTCTTCAGGAAGTGGGCATAGAGGGAACCTGCCTCAACATAATAAAGGCCATATATGACAAACCCACAGTCAACATCATTCTCAATGGTGAAAAACTGAAAGCATTTCCTCTTAGATTAGGAAAAAGATAAGGATGTCCACTCTTGCCACTATTATTCAACATAGTTTTGGAAGTCCTAGCCACAGCAATCAGAGAAGAAAAATAAAAGGAATCCAAATTGGAAAAGAAGAAGTAAAACTGTCACTGTTTGCAAATGACATGGTACTATACACATATAATCCTAAAGATGCCACCAGAAAACTACTAGAGCTAATCAATGAATTTGGTAAAGTTGCAGGATACAAAATTAATGCATGGAAATCTCTTGCATTCCTATACACTAACAACAAAAGATCAGAAAGAGAAATTTAGGAAACAAGCCCATTCACCACTGCAACAAAAAGAATAAAATACCTAGGAATAAACCTACTAAAGGGGTAAAAGACCTGTACTAAGAAAACTATGAGACACTGATGAATGAAATCAAAGATGACACAGATGGAGAGATACACCATGTTCTTAGACTGGAAGAATCAATATTGTGAAAATGACTATACTACCGAAAGCAACCTACAGATTCAAAGCAATCCCTATAAAAATCCTAATGGGATTTTTTACAGAACTAGTACAAAAAGGCTTAAAATTTGTATGGAGACATAAAAGACCCTGAATAGCCAAAGCAATCTTGAGAAAGAAAAACGGAGCTGGAGGAATCAGGCTCCCTGACTTTAGACTATACTACAAAGCTACGGTAGTCAAGACAATGTGGTACTGGCACAAAAACAGAAATATAGATCAATGGAACAGGATAGAAAGCCCAGAGATAAACCCACGCACCTATGGTCAACTAATCTATGACAAAGGAGGTAAGGATATATAATAGAAAAAAGGCAGTCTCTTCAGTATGTGATGTTGGGAAAACTGGACAGCTACATGTAAAATAATGAAATTAGAACACTCTCTAACACCATACAGAAAAATAAACTCAAAATGGACTAAAGACCTAAATGTAAGACCAGACACTGTAAAACTCTTAGAGGAAAACACAGGAAGAACACTCTTTGACATAAATCACAGCAAGATCCTTTTTGACCCACCTCCTAGAGTAATGGAAATAAAACCAAAAATAAACAAATGGAACTTAATGAAACTTCAAAGCTTTTGCACAGCAAAGGAAACCATAAACAAGACGAAAAAACAACCCTCAGAATGGGAGAAAATATTTGCAAATGAATCACTGGAGAAAGGACTAATCTCTAAAATATATAAACAGCTCATGCAGCTCAATATTAAAAAAACAAACAACCCAATCCAAAAATGGGCAGTGATATTTATTTTAAATACTTCTTTCTCCAAAGAAGTCATACAGATGGCTAAGAGGCACATGAAAAGCTGCTCAACATCATTAATTATTAGAGAAATGCAAATCAAAACTATGAGGTATCACCTCATACCAGTTAGAATGGGCATCATCAGGAAATCTACAAACAAATGCTGGAGAAGGTGTGGAGAAATGGGAACCCTCCTGCACTGTTGGTGGGAATGTAAATTGATAGAGCCACTATGAAGAACAGTATGGAGGTTCCTTAAAAAACTAAAAAACAGAATTACTATATGACCCAGCACTGCCACTACTGGTCATATACCCAGAGAAAACCATAATTCAAAAAGACACATGCACCCCAATGTTCATTGCAGCACTGTTTACAATAGCCAGGTCTTGGAAATAACTGAAATGCCCATCAACAGACGAATGGATAAAGAAGATGTGGCACATATGTACAATGGAATATTACTCAGCCATAAAAAGAAACGAAATTGAGCTATTTGTAATGAGGTGGATAGACCTAGAGTCTGTCATACAGAGTGAAGTAAGTCAGAAAGAAAAAGACAAATACCGTATGCTAACACATATATATGGAATTTAAGAAAAAAAAAATGTCATGAAGAACCTAGGGGTAAGACGGGAATAAAGACGCAGACCTCCTAGAGAACGGACTTGAGGTTATGGGGAGGGGGAAGGGTGAGCTGTGATGGGGCGAGAGAGAGTCATGGACATATACACACTAACAAACGTAGTAAGGTAGATAGCTAGTGGGAAGCAGCCACATGGCACAGGGATATCGGCTCGGTGCTTTGTGACAGCCTGGAGGGGTGGGATAGGGAGGGTGGGAGGGAGGGAGATGCAAGAGGGAAGAGATATGGGAACATATGTATATGTATAACTGATTCACTTTGTTATAAAGCAGAAACTAACACACCATTGTAAAGCAATTATACCCCAATAAAGATGTTAAAAAAAAAAAAGATGTGGTACATATATACAATGGAATATTACTCAGCCATAAAAAGGAACGAAATTGGGTCATTTGTAGAGACATGAATGGACCTAGAGACTGTCATCCAGAGTGAAGTAAGTCAGAAAGAGAAAAACAAATATTGTATATTAACGCATATATGTGGAATCTAGAAAAACATTACAGAAGAACAGTTTGCAAGGCAGAAATAGAGACACAGATGTAGAGAGGAAACGTATGGGTACCAAGTGGGGAAAGTGGGGGTGGGGGATGGTGGTGGGATGAATTGGAAGATTGGGATTGACATACATACACTAATATGTATACAATAGATAACTAATAAAAACCTGTTGTAAAAACAAATCATCCTAAGATAATTATTGTTTACTTAAGTATTAAGATAATATTATAAAACATATAGAAGGGTAAGGTTAAAATGATTGATTTCTTCTTGAAAAGATGAAAACTCTAATTCAAAAAGATACATGCACCCCTATGTTCATAGCAGCACTATTTACAATAGCCAAGACATGGAAGCAGCCTAAATGTCCATCAACAGAGGAAAGGATAAAGAGTGGCACATGTATACAATGGAATATTACTCAGCCATGAAAAAGGAACAAAATAATGCCATTTGCAGCAACAAGGTTGGACCCAGAGACTATGATACTAAGTGAAGTAAGTCAAAATGAGAAAGACAAATATCATACAATATCATTTACATGTGGAATCTAAGAAAATGATACAAATGAACTTATTTACAAAACAGAAATAGATGCACAGACATAGAAAACAAACTTATGGTTACCAAGGGGGAAGGGGGGAGGGATAAATTAGGAGTTTGGGATTAACAGATATACAGTACTATATATAAAATAGATAAACAACAAAAATCTACTGTATAGCACAGGGAACTATATTCAATACCTTGTAATAACCTATAATGGAAAAGAATCTGAAAAAGAAATATATATATATATTTATATATATAGATATATATGTGAACCACTTTGCTGAATGCCTGAAACAATTATAAATCAACTATACTTCAATTAAAAAATGTAAAAAATAAAATGATTGATTTCTAACCTATCAATTTCTCTTCACTCAGATCAAAATGATTCTTCAACTTCAAGGTAAATTTTTAAAAGATTAAAGCATCAGTCTAGTGAATAATATAAACAGACATAAACAGAGACAGATACAGATATTTCCAAGTAAAACATTCTGGAAGGTCCTTTTTGTAGATTTCAATGTCCAAACTACTGAGATTTTCTTAACTTCTTGAATGCCTCCTTGCACTATCCACTTCAGATGCTAAGAATGCCATGAGGGTTGATCTCCAACTTCAATTTGCTTTGCGACTAACCCAAAGTATGTACGCAGCAGTTAGACCACAGTTAAGTCTGTTTCTTCTTAAAGCGAATCTCTATGTAAAGAAATGTAATAACTCATTCCCAAGATTTTTCTTTTCTGGGGAAATAATGATAATTCTTGTCCCGAAATTGTTCTGTTTGGTTTTGGTGTTTTTTAATGATAAGGATTAGTGCTATTTATTTTAAATACTGGTGAACTAACAGGTTTTCTGAGTCCAGTTATATATATAACTTATAAACATTATCAGGACTGACCAAAGTCATGATAGCCTGAAGTGTTTGTAAACGTGTACTTTTGAAATGATTTGTTGTTACTCCCTCTCCTGTGCCAAGACATGTTAAGAAGCCTGCATGTGTTTAATCTATATTTGCAAATAGGTATGCATGCTACAGGAAAAATATTTTTGAAATATTATCACTGTTTCTTCCTCCCTAGCCAGCCAGGGTTACTCACAGCCTCGAGGAGAATTGGAATCTTTTGCACAAGTATGCACACAACACAAGTCAGTTACAGCTTTTGGTTTACAACATAGCATCCTGAGGCACAAAGTCATGCCCTGGTCTTGAAAAAACAGGCTTTGTGGAAAGGAAAAGTGGGGTTTTTAATAATGAAAACTTCCTTTGATGAATCAAGAATCGAGATTAATGAATGAGCCAGAAACTCCTGCTCCCATTGGATCTCCAGGTGAGACTCTCATGGGATGCCCCTTGCCAACCCAGGCAAGTCACTCATGGTAGGATGGAAATGATGGTGTGGCTTCTTCAGGCAGGGCGGGTGGGAACTGGAGAAAGCTCCGCATGGCCTGAGATGGTGTAGAAAGGGTAACCAACTTCCCTTGTGTCTCTTCCCATGTTAAACTCAGAAGAAAGTTGAAGGTCCTGGCTGTGTTTGCCAAGAGATCTCTTCCACAAGGGGTGTGCTAAGAACTGAGAAGGGTCTGAGATTTTACCTTACTTACAAGCCAGTAAGTTAGATGGCCACTGCTCTACAGATACCAGAAAAATTCACCAGACTCCTGGGGCAGAGCTGAAGGACAGTTTATGAGTCACAGTAACGGCAGTAACCCTTGTTTCAGTATTTCTCGTGCTGGTTCTCCAAGCCCCAGTCCCACAGGGCAACACAAACCTAATGACAACTGCACACAGCTTAAGGAAGCCAACTCTTGCATAATGGTGGTCCACCTGCCTGCTCTTTGCTCCGAGGGAGATAGCATCTCTACCTTCTGAGGCCATTCAGTACACAAATACTCTGGAAATGACAGTCTAGCACCAAGGGTTATCAGCGCCTTGCTCACAAGATGTGCAGAAATGCCAGAGGCCCATGGAGAATTATTTCCCAACAGGGTGAAGTGAGCCACTGCCTGGGTAATGCTCTGATGGTCAAACAAGCCAGGAATCACCTGGAAGTCACGGTCAGACCAAAGGGGTCTAGAGAGTTGCTAAGGGATGAGGTGAATCCTGGTTTAAATCCCCACAACAGTCACTACCCACTCAGCAGTGAGGTCAGAGGTCTGTGTACAGAGACAAGCAGGATAAGACAGCTCCCCTAGAGTAGAGCCCTCATTCCCACCAATGTCATGAGGACACCTAAACCTCCCTGAACCCGGACGCCACCCTGGGAAGGAGGGAAAAGAGGGAAGAAACTTACCTGGTAGAGAATTAAACTCTGAATGGCTTGTTTATTCAAGTAATACTGAATTAATCTGAAAGAGACCGTCTTCAGTGGAAGGACTGAGTTACCTTGAATTGGCATGTTTAATTCCACTGCTAGACACTGCCACTCCCACGTCAATATAAATGGTGACTCCTGAGCAGTATGAGATCAGTTATAGGTAGACAGTAACTATTTCTTGCCTGACTGTAGTGTGTACATTTCAACCCAAAACGTATGTGTTAAGTTTGTACTTCATAATCTAGTGTGCCACAATGACAGGATGTTTTCATCCCATCGTGAAATCTTTAAAGAGTATTTTTGGGAGCTGTATTACATGAAGTAATATTTTTATGTGTTTATGAAATCCAAAGATATTGCAGACAAAGAGCAGGTCCTTTGGAGAGTTTAGTTGAATTCAGGGGTTATTCCACCCATGGACGAAGGGAAGCTGGAATTTTTTTCAGCTACAAACATAACCTTTTGAAGTTAATGTCATGGAACACAAACATGTCCTTTCACAAAATGTGCCCTGGAGCCGCTGTCAGAGGCATAATCGTAGCTTAGCCAATTACTAATCTGATCACATCTTCTAGTCTCTACGGATTCCAATATCCAGGGGGTTAACAGTTGTTTGGCTCTTGTCTGACCTTTCTGTAAAATTTCCCGTTTCCTTAGTTAAAGCCAATACCTCAGACTCTATAACGAGTCTACAATTTCCAATTATTACCTTGGGGTTTTGACACACAGCCTTATTAACGTATATCATTGTCAACTGGTGTATTGTAAAGTATCCAGGCATAGAAAGCCGAAGACCTGCGACCAAAGTCTGATTCTGCCACTTGCTGGCTTTGACAACTTCCATGTCCCTAAACTTCTTCATCTTTAAAACTGGGAAGATGTTATCACTAAAACTGACCTCGTATTGGTCAGAATAATTGAAACTCAGATTGATTCATGTAAAATTAGTCATTCTGTATGAATACAAATGTCTAATCTAAATTTTCCATGGAAGAGAATTAAACGGTCACCCAGAGACAAAACTAACTATAGGAATTCTAAGTAAATGGCATTATTTATCTCTAAGATAAATGGCTCTTTATTTAAATGAAACCATGAATGGTTGTTTGGGGTTTGAAGAGAAAAGCTAAAAATGAGCAATCTAGAAGGCAAAGAAATAAAGAGAAGGAAAACGGATGTACTACAATGAGGAGGATCTGGAGCTCCTCCCAACAGCTTCAGAGAGAGACATGAGGGGATGGAGGGAAGCAGGGGGAGCGGAAAGGAAAAACCCAGCAAGATGGCCAGACACTGGGCCTCTGCCTATCAAGATGTTCAGAGAAAATGGCCAAGTGACTTCATTAGGTGCACATCTATTATTCAACTGTAACTTATTTGTTGCATAATGCTCTGTGCCTACGTTACCCACCTTAGGCCTAAATTTTATTAAAAACCACTATAAAGTCTAGTGTGTGTGATCTTTTAGACGATGGAAGAATCTGGGTGATGGTCAATGCTGGCTGGTAATAAAGAGGAAACCTCTGCAATAGACAAAACCCCAGGCAAAGGGAAAGCATGGCCAAGGTAATGAAGAAGTAAAGTAGGGATAAATTAGGAACTTGGGTTTAACAGATACACACTACTATATGTAAAATAGATAAACAGCAAGGTCCTACTATACAGCACAGGGAACTATATTCAATATCTTCTAATAACCTATAATAAAAAAGAATCTGAAAAAGAATACATCTGTATCTATATCTATCTAACTATACCTGAATCACTTTTTTGTACCAGAAACTAGTACAACATTGTAAATCAACTATACTTCAATTTAAAAAAAAAGAAGAGAAAAAAAAGAGAAAAGGTAACATTTCTAAAACACCCAAGACTTTTGGACGAGATCCTGGGTTTCTGCTTTTTGTAGAATGAGAGTTGAGTCATTTTATTTAAATCAAAAAGACAAAGTGACTTGGAACAGCCTGGCAGTTAACACCTGATTTTCCTCAATATTACCATAAAACAGCATGGAAATACCTAAGAAAAAGGTAGAAAAAATAATATACCAACAATCGTATACTTTGCCAGCATTTCTAATCTATAGCCCCCTCCCAAGTTCAGATTTAAAATTTTAAATTTTTATAGATATCCAAGTTTACATAATTATTGTATATAAATAATTTCTCCAAATAGTTCATTTCACCAAAATTTGAAAGTTGTTGACTCCTAAGATATGGGAATACCATATCATAAATTTTAAAAAGTTTTTTCAGTGGAAAATGCTGACTCCAAGAAAAATAAGACATTGATTCATTTTCATTCTTTGTCTACTTTTCATTTTATTTTGCAGAGTAATCACTTGCTGAGTGGCAGTAATGAAGCTGTGCTGCTGGGACATAAAGATTCATTGAATGCCTTTGGGAGGATAGGCAGCTGAGAAAGAGTTCTGATGACCGTGCTTGGTGAGTTTGACTTATTTTTTCCTGATAGTTATTATAGTAACTAAAGAAGATAAAGTGAGTTATAAAATCTTAGATGCTTCTTTGCAAAGCATTTCTTAAACTTTCTACTTGTAATATGTTGTTCCAAATTTTACGTTAAGAAATCCCTTATTTTAGGCTTGAGATTTTTTTTGTTTTGTTTTGTTTTGTTTTTTGCTATACGCGGGCCTCTCACTGTTGTGGCCTCTCCCGTTGCGGAGCACAGGCTCCGGACGCGCAGGCTCAGCGGCCATGGCTCACGGGCCCAGCCTCTCCGCGGCATGTGGGATCTTCCCGGACCGGGGCACGAACCCGTGTCCCCTGCATGGCAGGCGGACTCTCAACCACTGCGCCACCAGGGAAGCCCTAGGCTTGAGATTTTATGATTCCTGCTTCTTCACATTTCTATGAATATGTTATCTAAAGGAGGGAAAAGTGCTCACATGATCCTAAAACTCCCAAGAAAGGAAGAAGGAAGTCATTACCATATAGAGAAAGAAAAGGAAAAAGAAGAAAATGGAAAAAGTGGCACATTCCATGTGTGTAATTCCATTTAGAGCCCAATATAGGACAAACTCCCTATATTTTATAAAATCAAAGCATCAGTACTCCTCATCATTCTGAACTAAAAGATTAAATCAATTATAGACAGTAAAAATGCATAATTCCCCCACATTTCTAAGTGCTTTTATAGAGTTTTGACCATGCTATGTCCACTGCAATCGCTATGCTAATTCATTGACCTCCAGAAATTTCACCTTAGTTTTTCCCTCACATCCCTGGATAATAATAATGACATTTAATACTTTAGTAGGACTCAACATGTGTCAATATTCATTCTAAGTGATTTACGTATATTAACTCATTTAGTTCTTGTAACACTCAGGAACGAATTCTAGAAGATGAAATACCTGCATAGAAGATGTAAATTAGATTTTTAACTCGAAGATAAATTTGAGGTGAGCGAGACCAACCTCCCAAGTAGTATCACACCATGTTTTACAGATGAGGGTACTAAGGCATTGAGGGGCTATGTGACTTGCCAAGTTGTTTTAATCAAGGTAACACTGGCCACTGCAAAAAACTAATTCCAAAAGGTATAAAGGCTCAAACAGTAGACGTTTATTTCTTGCTCACAGAACGTCCAAAGCAGGTTTTTGATTGGTTGGAGTTTTCTTCTAAGAGCTGATACAGGGACACAGACTCCTTCCATCTGGTGGCTCTGACACCAACACTGGCTTTCAAGGTTGCAGTGTGTGTTAATTTCCTACTGTTGCTGTGACAAATTGCCATGGACTCAGTGGCTTAAAACAACACGAATATATTATCTTATAAATCTGTAAATCAGGTATCGGACATGGGTCTCCCTGGGCTACCCTCCAGGTATTGCAGGTATGCATTCCACTCCGGAGCCCCCAGGTGAGAATTTGTTTCCTTGCCCTTTGCACTGTTTAGATACCACCTTCTTTCTGGGCTCATGGCCCCCTTACATATTCACAGCTAACGACATCAAGCTAAGACCTTCACACGCTGCCATCTCTCTGGTTCTCTCTCTTCTGCCTCCCCCTTCTGCTTTTAAGGACCCAGTGACTACACTGAGCCCACTCAGATAAGCCAGGATAATCCCCCTATTTTAAAGTCAGCTGATTAGCCACCTTAATTCCATCTGCAACCTTCTGCCATGTAACCTAACATACTCCCAGGTCCTGGGGATTAGGACACAGACTTCTCTGGCAGGACCATTATTCTGCCTACCATATCGTGCTTATCTTCATGCACTGGCATATGGGGAAAGAACATGGAGAGTCAGACATAGCAGTCCTTACAGGTCATTTCTGGAAGTGGTGTACATAACTTCTGTTCATATTCTATTGGCTAGAACTCAGTTATGTGGCCACCTTTATGTAGTCTGCCAGGGTGCCCCAGAATAAGAGGAAACAGGTTTGAGGGACAGATAGTCGTCAAAAGGTGGCAGAGCTAGGGTTTAATCCTGGGAGTCTAGCTCCAGAGTTCCAACTCTTGATCACAGTGCTATAGAAACTTCCACCTCTACTCCTTTTGCCCCTCTTCCAAACCTTAAATACACACAGTTTTCATTTAGTAAGCTTCAAGAAACTTACTCATATCTTCTCAACCTCAAACAAAGAACAATGGGTTATCTTGAGAATAGATATGGGTGTCTTGCCAAGAACTTCTGATTAATAAAGCAGTGATTAAATTTAAGCTTTTGGGTTGTACTTGATAACATTTTATAAACTTTTTTTTGTTTTTGCAGGAAAGCAGGAAATTAAATTGTTCATGGACTTGATTCACACAAATGCAGCATTTTTTGCTCTTGAATTAGGCTAAGAATTCAAGGGAAAACTTGAGAATTAGAAGAAGAGGCTCCATTATGGCATTACTTTATGATTTTTATGTTTTATTTTAAAAAGCTAGCTAGGAATCATCAGCTGAAGCTTCAGCTAATGTCTTGCCTTGTAAGAGTAAAACATAATTTTGAACCGAAAAAGAACAAATGGGACATTCTCAGCTTCAGTAAGTGAGAAGTGCAAATCCTGCATTGGTATAGCTGGTGAGTGGTGGACTGGGTTTATGAATACATTGCATTTTATGTATGCATACTTGATTAACAGAGTGCAGAAAGGGGATATTTTGGCCCTGAGATAGTACGAAGATTGGTTGAGGTTGAGTGCCCTACGTTGTAGCAGCTGTGTTTGTCTCTCAAGTGACACCCTTTAAATGGACAAACCATTATCAAAGGGACCATAGACTTGATCCCTGGGAAGCAGGCTGACTGACAGCATTCTTCCATCAAACCTTGGACAGATGACCACAGCTTGTTGGGTCTTGCCTTCTCTGGGACACCGTGTTGTAATATTACTTGGGAGATTGGTCTTGCTCCCCTCAAATTACCTTCAAGCTAAAAATCTAATTTCCAGCTTGATAACCTGGTATTTCATTTTCTAGAATTCGTTCCCGATTGTTACAAGGACTAAATGAGTTAATTTATGTAAATCACCTGGAAATGTTATTCTCTTATTGGCTCACCCAAATTATCGCTATTATACTTTTGAGACTCAGATGGTAGATAAAACAGTTCTTATTAATTACCAGATTGCATTGCATTTAAACAGCATGGTTAAATCCTGACCAGAAGTCTGAGATTCAAGAATAACGTAATCCTGCAAAAGTATATCAAACACACAGCTCTCAAAGAAACCTATCAAGAGAAGCCACAGCTATGATAATTGTCACTAGAGTGAGGCAAACACAAGAAAAGGAAGGGGGTTTGGGAACAACGTCTGATGATGGGGATGGAAGAACAGAGGCCCAGAGATAGACTTCTTCTAATGGCCCTGAGTACATGCTGAGCATTATATTGACCCTGAGTGTCCTGCAGGACATCAGGCAAGTTCACAGTCAAGTGCTCTTTTAGACATTTCTCATTCTCACTCTTCTGACTTTCAGAACCATACTCCCCATTATTCACCTGTAAACCACTCTCCCTAATTAAACAGTAGGACAAAATGTTCCTTTTGTTGTTGTTGTTGTTCTAGACTCCTTATCAACCAGAAAGTTTTATTGTTCCATATGCAAGGAGCTCTTCTTTTATTCTCTCCACTTAAATCAGAAAGGAAAACTTACTGCTCTTTCTTTCAGACTCTGAATCACAAAGGAGGAGCTGTTCACTAGCCATTTCTACTTCAGCTGGGAAGGTGTTTGTACAATTCCTGCCAATGATTCTTTCGAACATTTATTTTTCTCTTTTATTTTCATTTGACCATATAATTAATACTTATCATGTAACTGGCTAATTATCACTTATTATATACAGACTATTCTGTATATAATTCTACAAGATATAACCATTCTACAAGATATAACCAATAAATATTTTGGTATATTTATTTTGTTCCTGACTTTTTCCTATGCAAATAGAAACATCTTTGAAAGGCATGTGTAGGCTGTTTTTTTTAAAAAAGCTGGAAATATAAAGCACATCTGTTAATATTTGTCAAGTTAATATATATTTATATATCTAACAAGTATTTATCAAGGACCTTCACTATCTAGACACTGAGGATAGCACACAAACAAGACAAATCTCTGACTTCATGGAGATTATGTTCTAACCAAGCCAGACTTATTCAAAAAAAAAAAAAGTAAACTAATGAGTGACAATAATTCAGAAACCAGTAGGTGCCACACGGTAATAAAACAGGTACAGCTCAGAAAATGACACAACAGATGGGAGTGTGGCCACTTTACACTGGTGGTCAGAGGTGTCCTGAGCAAGTGATATTTGAATTGAGATATGAACTGCAAGAAGGAGCCGGTCAGTGAAGATCTGAGGGAGAGCATTCCAGGTAAGAGGAACAGCAAGGATGAAAGGATGAAGTGAGTGTGCGCTGAGGGGAAAAAAACTGTTGATGCAGCTAAGCATGGTGGACTAGGTAATGCTAGATGTTGGAGTGGAGATGGAGCCCAGCGGTTGCTGAACCATGGTAGAGTGTGGATTTGTATCTAATTGCATGGAGAACTTCACCTCTTCAAGACTCTCAGACTCCTTTCTTCTCTGGTACCTCTGTCCTCCAGACACAACTTTCCTCTTCTTCTATTCTATCCTACTTTTTCAGATTATATCCTGGGCTCTACTTTGCAAACTGAGTTTAATGACAACCCCCATACCCAGCATTTTAATTTGTAACATTCTCTAAAGAAATAGACATCACTAATTCATTCACTTAGTTTATCAACTGTGAGCTCTGATATAGAATATAGTCATATAGAATATAGTCATGTAGTCAATAAAATCTACATTTAAAAATTTTTGAATTTTGAATTTTGAGAATAGAAATTCATTTAGAAAGAACACTTTAAATGTCTTTTCTCTGGATTTGCACAGTTATCGTGGTAAACTTGCTTCACTGCTTATTCAGATTACTGGGCCCTCAAGAACTTGGGACAACATTAAAATGATACACAACCTGCATGGTTATACCTTTTTTTCTCCAATGTTCGTGCTACAGTGTGCAAGAGACCAAGCTCACTTTCCTCAAGCAGTTAAACTCAGGGCTGAAAATCCATTCCAAATCACTGTGTCTGGGGATTATGTTATTCTTGAATCTCAGACTTCTGGTCAGGATTTAACCATGCTGTTTAAGTGCAATGCAATCTGGTAATTAATAAGAACTGTTTTATCTACTATCTGAGTCTCAAAAGTATGACAGCGATACTTTGGGTGAGACAATAAGAGAATAACATTTTAGTTATGCTTTTAAGCAATAATTTAAGACCCTGCACATCTGCCCATAGATGACTTTCTTAATTTGTTAGGTAGTGAAGCCTAACATGCTCTTCTATTCCAATTTGACTCAGGCCATGTTCATCATGGTGTGATGAACAGCTTCCATGAAAATCAATGGTCTTCTAAAGATAGTTACATGTAGGTGAAGAAAAATATTATGGTAACCACAAACCAAAAACTGTAACAGATACACACACACGCACACACACACACAAGGAATTTAAACGTAACACTAAAGATAGTTATCAAATCACAAGGGAGCAGAGCAAAAGAACAAATAAGAACTACAAAACAACCAGAAAACAATTAACAAAATGGCAACAAGTACATACATCAATAAATACGTTAACTGTAAATGGACTAAATGTGTCAATCAAAAGACATAGAGGCTGAATACACACACACACACACACCCCTATATGTATGCTGCCTGCAGGACACTCACTTCAGATCTAAAGAAAAAAGGTCTTCCGTGCAAATGAAAACAAAAAGAAAGCAGGGGTAGCAATACTTATATCAGACAAAATAGACTTTAAAACAGACCGTAGGGGTTCCCTGGTGGCGCAGTGGTTGAGAGTCCACCCGCCGATGCAGGGGACATGGGTTCGTGCCCCGGTCCAGGAAGATCCCACATGTCGCAGAGCGGCTGGGCCCGTGAGCCATGGCCGCTGGGCCTGTGCGTCCGGAGCCTGTGCTCCGCAACGGAAGAGGCCACAACAGTGAGAGGCCCGCGTACCGCAAAAAAAAAAAAAAAAAAAAAATTAAAAACAGACTGCAACAAGAAACAAAGAAGGACATCACATAAAGATAAAGGAATGAATCCAACAAGAAGGTATAATAATTGTAAATATATATACTCCCAACATAGGAGCACTTAAATATATACAGCAAATATTAACAGATGTAAGAAAGAAATTGACAGTAACACAATAATAGTAGGGGACTTTAACATCCCTCTTACATCAGTGGATGATCATCCAGACAGAAAATTAATAAGGAAACACTGGCCTAAGTGACACATTAGATCAGACAGAATTAATCTATACCCAAATCAGAGAGAAACAGAAAATATGAACAGACCAATTACCACTAATGAAATTGAATCAGTAACTTAAGAACTCGCAAAGATAAAATTCCAGGACCAGATGGTTTCACAGGTGAATTCCACCAAACATTTAAAGAAGAGTTAACACCTATCCTTCACTGACTGAAGAAGAGATGAGTGTGTGTAAATATCTGAAGATAGCTATAAGCATATCATATTTTAGAAAAGATGAAATGTTTTGTATAATTATCATATAGGGAATACACTGAACTGGTTTAGCAGGTGATAAAACTAGAGATATATTGGGGTAGTTTGGTAAAGAGTCTTACAAATCAGCCAGCCATAGTTACAGGCAATTGGAATCAACGTTTTCAAGTAGAGAAGACAAAATTAGATATGATCTCAGAAAAAATAATTCTGATTAGAGACATGCAGTGGAAAGGAAAGAGAATGGAACAAAGATACAAATTAGAATTAGTCATATAAAGAACTACAGAAGAGACAAAGAAATTAGGTAAATGAAGTTCATACAACTCTGCTCTCCATTTTATTAAAGATGAGGGAGTGAGAGAGACAAAAAGGAAATACAGATCTTCCTCAACTTACAGTGGGGTTACATCCTGATAAATCCATCATAAGTTGAAAATATGGTAAGTTGAAAATGCATTTAATAACACTTAACCTACTAAACACCATAGCTTGGCCTTACTTACCTTAAACAGGCTCAGAACATTTCCATTCGCTTACAGTTGGGCAAAATCATCTAACACAAAGCCTATTTTATAGTAAAGTGTTGATTATTTTGTGTAATTTTTTTGAATGCTGTACTGAGAGTGAAAACCAGAATGGTTGTAAGAGTATCGGTGGCTGATCCTCATGATCTCATAGCTAACTGGGAACTGTGACTTGCTGCCCCTACCAGCATCATGAGAGAGCATTGTATGCATAGAATTCCACTAGTCTAGGAAAAGATCAAAACTCAAAATTTGAAGTACAGTTTCTACTGAATGTCTATTGCTTTTGCACCATTGTAAAGCTGAGAATTCATAAGTCAAACCATCATACGTTGAGGACCATCTGTACTTAGAAAGTTCTCACATGAATGAATGCCTGAGTCTGAGATAAGAAAATCGAGAGGAGAAATAATGAACTAATTTTTAACATAAAGAATCATTAAAAAAAGAATTTAGGTTGTCCATAGATCATCCATATAGAGAGATATATGAAGGAGTAGTTGATTCATTCATTTATTCAATAAATATTTATTGTGCATATACTATGTTACCCTCACAACACAGGTAACTGGGGACACAAGACAGAAAAGATAGAGGTTCTTGCTTCAATGAACTCATGCTCTGATGTGGAGACAAGTATGAAAATAAACAATGATAATATGTCACAAATAAGTTCAAGATACATGAGGGTAATTGGGCAGCAGAAGCAATGGGGCCTGGGACCCCAACCCTCCAGCTGTGGAGGCTTCCCACAACCCTGGCCCCCACATCCCCAACTCTCAGTGGCAGTCTGTGAACCTTACAATACCAGACACAGCAGAGGCACCCATGGGACCATGGATATCCCTCTCCTTTCCCTCCCCCGACAGCAGCAGAACTTGCAATGCCCAGACATGTGGGAAGAGCCCACCATCTTGGTAAGCCAGGTGGCAAGGGCAGCGGCAATGGCAGAAGCAAGGTAACAACAAAGCCAGAGGCACAGAAGCAATAAAGGAGGCATGAAGCCACACCTCTTACTGAGAAGGTGGACAGTGAAAAGTGCCCACTGCAAATATAACCAAAGGGAACTCAAGTGAAAAAAAACCCCAAAACTTGTGCTGTAACACCACCTACTGGAAAACAAAAGAAAGGGCTCTGATTTCTAGCCTGTTGCTACTTCAACTGCACCCACAGATGAACAACACAACAAGAACCATGAAGAACCATAGTAACACTACCACGAAAGAAAATAACAGTTCTACAGAAACAAAACTTAAAGTCATGGAGTATTGTGACCTAATTTATAGAGAATTCTAGAATAGCTATCGTGAAGAAACTCAGTGAGCTACAAGAAAACTCAGAAAGGTGGTTTTATGAGCTCAGGAATAAAATTAATGAACAGAAGGAATACTTTACCAAAGAGATAGGAATTCTAAAAAAGAAGCAAACAAATTCTAGAGCTGAGGAACTCAATAAATGAGATGAAAATGCATTAGAAAGCATGGGAAATGGAGTAGACCATAAGGAAGTTTGAATTAGTGAGCTCAAAGACAGACATCTAGAGATGATACAAGTAGAAGAGGAAAGCAAAATAAGATATTTTTTAAATGAGGAACTCCCATAAGAGATAATTGACTCTTACAGGAAGGGAAAAATTAGGATAATGGGTATCCCAGAAGGAGAAGAGAGAGAGAAGGAAGCAGAGAATTTATTTAAAGAAACAATAGCTGAGAATTTCCCAAACCTGAGGGAGAAATTGAATACATAAGTCCATGAAGCTAAAAGAATACCTTATTACCTCAGTGCAAAAAGACCTTCTCCAACACACATCCTATTAAAATTGTCAAAAGTCAATGACAAAGAAATAATTTTAGAGGCATCCTGGGAAAAAAGGGAAGTAACGTACAAAGGAGTCCCCTTAGGCAGATTTCTCACCTGAAACTCCACAGGCCAGGAGGGAGTGAAATGACATTCTGAAAATACTGAAAGATAAAAACTGTCACCCAAGAATACCCTATCCAGCAAAGTTATCATTCAGTTATGAAGGAGACAAAGACTTTCCCAGACAAACAAAAGCTGAGGGAGCTCATCAACACTAGACCTGCCTTACAGGAAATACTGAAAAGGGCTCTTCTACTATAAACAAAAAGGCAAAAGTACACAAAACTTTGAGTGAGGTGATAAATAGAGTCAGAAAATTGTAACTCTTTATCAGGATAGGTTTCTAAACACTTTATTTGAACATAAAGGTTAAAGAGGGGGGAAGCAGAAAAAATAACTATAGCTACTTCAGTTTGGTAACAAACTCACAGCATAAAAAGGTACAATTTGAGACAAAAAAACCACAAAAGAGGAAGAGGAACAGAACAAGCATAGGTAAATGAAGATAAGATGCTATCAGCAGAAAAAGGACTATTTTGAGACTTTTTAGACAAACCTCAGAGCAACCATAAAACACAAATCTAAAGCAGAAACACAAAATTAAAAAACTGAGAAAAATATCACAGAAAACCAAAATGGCAGACAGAAACATGAAAAAGAAACAATGGAGATATATAACAACCAAAAAACAAGAGATAAAATGGCAGTACTAGGTCCTTATCTATCAATAACCAATCTAAATGGAAATGGACTGAAGTCATCAATCAAAAAAAAAAAAAAAAAAAGAGTGCTGGATGGATTAAAAGAGAAGACCCAACAATATGCTGCCTCCAAGAGACTCACCTCGGCTCTAAAGACAAACGTAGGCTCAAAGTGACGGGATGGAAGAGGATACTCCAGGCAAATGGCAGCCAGAAAATTGGGTGTCACCATACTCATATCAGACAAAATAGACTTCAAGCCAAAAAAGGTAACAAGTGACAAAGATGGACAATATATAATGATAAAGGGGACAGTTTATCAAGAAGACATAACAGTAATCAAAATATATGGACCCAAGATAGGAGCACCAAAATATATAAAACAATTATTAACAGACCTAAAGGGAGAAATTGACAGCAACACAATAATAGTAAGGGACTTTAACACCCCACTTATACGAGTGGACAGATCATCCAGACACAAAGTCAACAAGTACAGCGGCCTTAAATGAAACATTAGATCAAATGGATTTGATAGATCTGTACAGAGCATTCTGTCCAAGTGCAGCAGAATGGACATTCTTCTCAAGTGCACATTGAAATTTCTCAAGGACAGATCATATGTTGGGACACAAAACAAGTCTCAATAAACTTAAGAAGGCTGAAATCATATTGAGCATCTTTTCTGATCAAAATGGTGTAAAACTAGAAATCAACTACAAGAAGAAAGCTGGAAAAATCGCAAATATGTGGAGACTGAACAAGGTACTACTGAACAACTACTGGGCCAATGAAGAAATCAAAGGAGAAATCAAAATTACTTGAAGACCAATGGAAATGAAAATATGACATATCAAAACCTATGGGATGCAGCAAAAGTGGTACTAAGAGGGAAGCTTATAGAAATATAGACCTACCTCAAGAAATAAGAAAAAGTCTCAAATTAACAATCTAACCTAAAGAAACTAGGGAAAGAGGAAATGAAGCCCAAAGTCAGTAAAAGAAAGGAATTAATAAAGATCAGAACAAATTAAAGGGAGTTTAAAAAGACAATAGAAAACATCAATGAAACTAAGAACTGGTTCTTTGAAAAGATAAACAAAATTGACAAACCTTTAGCTAGACTCACTAAGAAAAAAAGATAGAATGCTCTGATAAATAAAATACGAAATAAAAGGGGATAAATAACAGATACCGTGGAAATACAAAGGCTTATAATATTATCAACAGCTATACACCAACAAATTGGACACTAAAAAAACATGGACAAGTTCTTAGAGTCATACACTCTCCCAAGACCAAACCATGAAGAAATATAAAATCTGAATGGAGTGATCACTAGTATAGAGATTGAAACAGTAATCAAAACCTCTCTCCAAAACAAAAGTCCAGGACCAGATGGCATCACAGGTGAATTCTACCAAACATTCAAAGAAAATGTAATACATGTCCTTCTCAAACCATACCCAATAAGTTGAAGAGGAAAGAATGCTTCCTAACTCAATTTTATAAGGCCACCATCACCCTGATACCAAAATGAGACAAAAACAACATACAAAAAAATAAAATTACAGGCCAACATTTCTGATGAACATATATTAAAAATCATCACCAAAATATTAGCAAATCAAATACAACGATACATTAAAAGGATCATAAACCATGATCAAGAGGGATTTATTCTAGGGATGCAAGGATGATTCAACATTCACAAATCAATCAACATGATACACCACATTAACAAAATGAAGAATAAAAACCATATGATCAACTCAACAAATGCAGAAAAAGCATTTGACAACATTCAACACCTGTTTATGATACAAACTGTTAATAAAGTGGATATAGAAGGGGCACACTTCAAGATAATAAAGGTGACATACAACAAACCCATAGCTAACATCATACTCAGTGGTGAAAAATTGAAAGCTATCCCTCTAAGATCAGGAACAAGACAAGAATGGCCACTCTTGCCACTCTTTTTAACTTAGTATTAGAAGTCCTAGACAGAGCAATTAGGCTAAATAAATAAATAATCATACAAATTAAAAAGGAAATAAAACTGTCACTATTTGTGGATGTCATAATTTTATATATAGCAAACCATAAAGACTCCATCAAAACACTCAGAAATAATAAACAAATACAGTAAAGTTGCAAATTACAAAATCAACATACAAAAATCTCTTGAATTTCTATGTGCTAACAATTAGTTAGCAGAAAGGGAAATTAAGAAAACAATCCCATTTACAATCACAACAGAAAGAATAAAATACCTAGAAATAAATTTAACTAAGGAGGTGAAAGACCTGTAACAATGAAAACTAAGACACTGTTGAAAGAAATTGAGAAGACACAAGTAAATGGAAAGATATTCCATGCTCACGAATTAAACAAATTAACATTGTTGGGACTTCCCTGGTGGCACAGTAGTTAAGAATCCCCCTGCCAATGCAGGGGACGTGGGTTCCCTGGTCCGGGAAGGTCCTACATGCCGTGGAGCAACTAAGCCCGTGCACCAAAACTACTGAGCCCGTGCGCCACAACTACCGAAGACCGCATGCCCTAGAGCCTGCATGTCGCAACTACTGAGCCCATGCTCTGCAACTGTTGAAGCCAACACACTCTAGGGCCCACGTGCCACAACTCCTGAGCCCACGTGCTGCAACTACTGAAGCCCATGCACCTGGAGCCTGTGCTCTGCAACAAGAGAAGCCACCAAAATGAGAAGCCCATGCACCGCAATGAAGAGTAGCCCCTGCTCGCCACAACTAGAGAAAGCCCGCATGCAGTAACAAAGACCCAGTGCAGACAAAAAAAAAAAAAAAAGGAATTAACCTTGTTAAAATGCCAATATTACCTAAAGCAAGCTACAGATTCAATGTAATCCCCTTCAAAATCTAAGGACATTTTTTTTTTTTTTTTACAGAAATAGGACAAAAAATTCTAAAATTTATATGGAAGCACAAAAAACCCTAATAGCCAAAGCAATCCTGAAAACAAAGAACAAAGGTGGAGGATCACAGTCCCTGATTTCAAATTATATTACAAAGCCAGCCATAATAATCAAAACAATATGGTATTAGGAGAAAATTATATAGATCAACAGAACAGAATAGAGAGCCCAGAAATAAACTCTCGTATATATGGACAATTAATTTATGACAACAGAGCAAAGAACATACAATGAAGAAAGGACATCTCTTTAACATTGACGTTGGGGAAACTGGACAGCCACATGCAAAATAAATAAATTAGACCATTATCTTATACCATACACAAAAATTAACTCAAAATGGATTAAAGACTTGAGTGTTTAAGACCTGAAACCATAAAACTCCTAGAAGAAAACATAAGCAGTGTGCTCTATGGCATCAGTTTTAGCAGTGTCTTTCTAGATATGTCTCCTCAGGCATACAACCATGGCGACAAAAGAAAAAATAAACAAATGAAAGTACATCAAACTAAAAACTTTTGCACATCAAAGGAATCCATAAACAAAATGAAAAGACAACCTACTGAATGGGAGGAGATATTTGCAAACAATATATCCAAAAATGGGTTAATATCCAAAATATAAAGAACTCATACAACTCAACAAAAGCAACAGAACACAACAACCTAGTTTAAAAATGGGCAGAATAGATATTTTTCTAAAGAAGATGTATAGATGGCCAGCAGACACATGAAAAATGTTTGGCATCACTAATTATTAGGGAAATACAAATCAAAATCACAGTGAGCTATTACCTCACATCTAGTAGACTGGCTACTATCAAAAGGCAAGAAACAACAAGTGTTCATGAGGATGCGTGGGAAAGGGACCCTTCCTGCTCTGTTGGTGGAGATGTAAATGGGCAGGACCACTATGAAAACAGTATGGAGGTTCCTCAAAATATTAAGAATAGAACTACCATATGATCCAGCTATTCCACTTCTGGGTATTTAACCAAAGAATATGAAAGCACTAATTTGAAAAGATATATGTATCTCTATGTTCATTGCAGCATTATTTACAATAGCCAAGATATAGAAACAATCTAAGTACCCATCAATAGATGAGTAGATAAAAAGATGTGGGGTGTGTGTGTGTGTATATACACACACACACACCCCACACAATGGAATATTACTCAGCCATAAAAATGATTAAATCTTGCAATTTGCAACAGGGGTAGATCTTAAGGTTATTACACTAAGTAAAATAAGTCAGACAGAGATAGAAATATACCATACAATTTCACTCATATGTAGAATATAAGAAACAAATAAACAAAAATAAATTAACAAACCAAGCCAAACAAAAACACAGATACACAGAACAGAGTAGTGGTTACCAGAGGGGAAGGGGCAGTGTAGCAGGGAGAATGGGTAAAGGGATCAACTGTATGGTGGTGGATGGAAACTGAATTTTTGGTAGTGAGCACACGTCTACACTACAGAAGCAGAAATACAATGTTGTATACATGAAATATATAATGGTATAAATCAATATTACCTCAATAAAAAATAAAGGAAAAAACCAAAATGTACTGTAAACATAGTATTCTCTCAAGACTTCTGAATCAACAGTGTTCAAATCCATGACTGAGATTAATGTCAAAAAGAACCATTTCATGATGAACCAGAATTTAAAATGTAATTTGAATAGTAAGATAAAGCAGTATTTTATACCTGACAAGTCTGTATTAGAACAACTGTCCTGAAAATAAAATGCCAACATTAAGATGCCACTTATAGACCTACCCCATATGTTTTCCTCCAGCTCTGTCTGCTAGCTTTTCTCCATAAAATTTCTTTCCCATTAGCAGTTTTTTGTGAAATCTGCTCCTCTGACATGATGTCATATATCAATTTGTCCCTATTTTAAAAATGATCTATATTCTTGGCAGAAGAGCTGTCTTGAATAGCTACACATACCAAAGATATTCAGGACAGCCAAGTTCTTTAGATTGGTGGGATGATGAAGGTTGGCAATGACATTCACAGTACATATAAAGCTTTAAGCATTGCTATTGGAGGAGAGAAGACAGTGTGCAGTAATTTCTCTTGAATTCAAATTGTACAGTTTTGATTTTTCAACAATTCACAGAATGAAATGACTAGAAAATGGCAGATTTTAAAATGATGTTCATGACTGTTTCTAAATCATGTTTAATAAGACTCAGGATAATTTTCCACAGAATCTTTAATAGCTCTCAACCACATTTCACTCTTCTTTACATATTTTCCTTCTTTTCAATAACTAGTTACATAGAAAATACATATTGCATATAAGGAAGGAGGGAAGGAAGGGAGAAAGGGAGGAAGGAAAGAAGGAAGGAAAGATGGAAGGAAAGAAGGAAGGAAGGGAAAATAACAGATTTGATTTCTATACTTTTCCATTGATTTCTTCATAAAAGAATAAAACATAAATAAGTGAAATCTGTACTTTTTCTTAATTCTAAATCATAATCTCTGCAACACGTGAGACTTTTAAAAGGATTTCCTGAATCCAAAATCAATTTTAAATGGCATTTATAAAAGGAATTTTAACCAATACTCTACTTTTCAATTTTGTAACTTTAAATTGGTACCTGGCCTCTATGGCTTCCTATCTACACTTATTCAACCACCCATCCATCCATCCATCCATCCATTCATTCAACAGTAATCTTCAGGTACAGTCCAGTTCCAACTGTTATTTGTTTATAAGACTTTCTGGTAGGAAGAAGCACATTACCCCATTTCGTACAAAAACAATGGGCTTTGTAGTCAGAATACTTAGACTGGAATTCCAGCTCAATTATATACTATCTTCAGGATCCTGAACTCTCACCTGGGGCCTGTATTCACCCCTGTAGGGAGCATTTGAAAAAAAACATATAGAAGTGGTTTTGATCAAACTTGGACATTTAGTTCCAAGGAACCAGAGCTTCTAACTGGCTGCAATATCCTCAAAATGAAGACCTGTTCTGCCTAAAATGTTGATCATTGCCCTCAAGGGATTAAGAAATATGCTATCTTAATCAGTAACATGATAATAAAAATAATACCTACTTTATTTTAGGGATTTTGGGGAGAAATAAAAGATAATATATGTGAATGAATTTGAAAATCATAAAAAATTAGAATATTTTAGGTAATGAATTTATTTAAATGATATAATTTATTATTATTCAATATTAAGCACACTTGATTACAAGAAAACAATACCCATTTGGCTAGCCCTGATAAGGGTGGGGTGGAGCAAGGTATGTGTATACATGGTTGGGGAGGGGAGGGAGACAAGGGGCATTATAAATATTTAATTATGTATATGTAATATATAATTATATAATATATATGTATTATGACAGTAAGGAGCCTGGGCCTTATAGTATCAAATAATAGGGCTTGTTTCATAGATAGTGGAACTGGATGACCATTTCGTTCCAGCGCACATAAATCTTCACTCTAGTGATACACCATCAACATGATACTGTGTCTTTCTCTGTCCATGCTCTCTCTGTCCATCCTCTTCTTTCCTTCTTCCAGGTGACTTCATTATCTCTTTCATGTTTGCTTTCGTGTGTTTGGCAGAACCCTGGCTTAGAGAGCTGTATCACCACACTCTCTCTCTCTCTCTCTCTCTCTCTCTCTCACACACACACACACACACACACACATACAGATTAAACAAACCAAGGATGAAACTATTTTTGAACATATTGAAAGCTCCTAAGCAGAAAAAATACATCTATTTACCCCAGCATAATTCAAGCTGATTTAACCAGCAAATACTTTTTCTGAGCAAGACCTATTAACACCTCACAAAATGACTGTAAGAAATTAACTCTTGGCAATGTTCTCATCTTGTGGCTTCTCCTTACTAGGGCTTTATCTTATGTATCATTTGAAAGGAAGCACTCAAAAAACTTTGGTAAATATTGCACAGTAACACAGATATACAATTACTCCAAAGTTCACCTTCACCTGGATATTTTAAGTTTCTTTGTAATCACGTTTTATACAACATGTTATATAATTTACATATACATCCAAGGTTCAGAAACTACCCATTTCCCAGTATACTTCAAATACGTCAGCCCTATTCAAGTCCAAAAGAATCTTTTAGGGTCATTCAAAATAAGAGCAACATTAAGCACACTTCAAAAAAAGAATGGGTTGAAACTACAGCTGACTATGATTAAATTAATCCCAGGTAATGGAATCATTACTATATTAAAAATAGGTGTGAGGCAATTAGTTTCAAAGAAGTTGTTTTGAAAGTCAAAGTACTTACTTGACTGAAAGTTTCTTGCCCATCTCCTTAATATAACCAACTTAAATTACAAGGCTGGATTCCAACCACTGAGGGAAGGGAAAAGGGAAGGATTGGGACTCTACAGCCAGGTGAGTCCAAAGAGGCAGAGACAATGAGGAAGTAGCAAGTTTTGGCCTTGAACACTTGAACAGAAAAGTACTGGACAAGCCAATAACCGGAAAACATTTCAAGTTCCAGCAAGAAATCATCAACCTGGCTCTGACTTCCCCTCCATCTCACGCTGTCCTGTGAAGTTTTTTTTAAAATAAGTTTATTTATTTATTTTTGGCTGCACTGGGTCTTCGCTGCTGCGCGTGCACAGGCTTTCTCTAGTTGTGGCGAGCAGGGGCTACTCTTTGTTGCGGTGCGTGGGCATCTCATTGTGGTGGCTTCTCTTGTTGCAGAGCACAGGCTCTAGGTGTGCAGGCTCAGTAGTTGTGCCACATGGACTTAGTTACTCCACGGCATGTGGGACCTTCCTGGACCAGGACTCGAACCGGCGTCTCCTGCATTGGCAGGCGGATTCTTGACCACTGCGCCACCAGGGAAGTCCCTTGGGCCGTGGAGCTCTGTTCCCTACATCCTGAGTGTTCAATTCTGATAAAGTGATTTTAAATATCCTCCAAGTTACAGCCAAGGACTCTCTTCATCTGAGTGGTCCCAAATATTTCTCTCCACTTGTACCAGGGTCACGTCTAGCTCCACCCGAGGAGGTCTCCCGTGTTGGCTGACAGCATGTTGATTTCTTTAATCTGACGGTAAACATCTCCAGATCCGGGACTAACTTAGCTGGTTCTCATTTTAAGTTTAAAATTTTATTCTCTACATCACTGCTAAATCATTTTTGAAAAGCTCACATAGCTTTCTCATTTCTCAGACTCCCCAGGTCAAGTAGAGCGCTTACTGTGCCCAGTGGGTGCTGAGTAAACATTTGGTGAACGGACTCTTCTACTCCCAATACGACAGTGAGAGAAACCTACCGCTTCAGGCGCTATGCACAATACCTTCTGTAGCCAGAGGCACTTTATTAGAAAAGAGTCAATCGTAACTGCCTGTCCAGGGAAGGATGATTTAGCTGAGAAGCTCAATTCAAATGAAAATGCTTTGTGGGAGAGGAAAAAACATAACTGATTGGGTGCACACTTGAAATCAATCATTTGCATAACATCCTATTCTGCTGCTGTACACTTTAGTAGCTTCTAAAGTAAAAAAATGATTGTTTTCCAAACTCTATGCTCTCAGACAGCAGAGCCTTTAGAGAAGGATGTTTTAAGGCCTCAGAAACCAGAATATGCCTTCCCTGAAGGAGAAAAGGAAAGTGGAAAACTAGTACTTTATACCAAAGGTAAGATGATCCTCAAGAAGCTCTGAGACCGAAAACTTGGGGACTGAGAGCCTCACGACGAGAGCTAGGAGAATACATACTTCAAAAAGCAGAGGCAATGCCCTTCTGCACCGATACATTCTTAAGAGAGTTTACCTTTGATTTTAAATGGAGCAAACCCAGAAGGTACTGTTTTCCGTGGGACTGGGAACAGACAAAGTTACGGGTTTCAGCCTAAGCTTCAAACAATGATTTTTAGAGGAAGAACAGGCCCTGAAAACCAGCCCACAGGGGACAGAATCGAGTACCCCCTGGAAGCACCCCAAATGCTGGCAGCACCATGGTGGGAGCTGTAAACTGATGGTGTAGGGCCAGAAGCTTGAAGGAGCTTGTCTCTTCGTGGGGGAAGTCCCTCCTTTCATGGTGTAAGTCACCAGAGGAGAGAGAAAGACAGAGAGAGACCTGAAGAAATTTGGAGGTTAAGCCTAGCCTCAGTGTCTCCAAAGGGCAGAAATCACATATCCAGACCACACGCACACACACAAACACACACACACTTCATAAAACTGTTAGAGGGGAATGAGATGAAGTCCTTGGAGATCACCTGAGCAGTGGGCAATTCCAAGAAGCAAGTATGGCGCCTAGAGTGAGTGGGACGATTCTTTACCACCTGAGAAGCAGGGAAAAGAAGAAAACCAAGAAGAGGCAACATTAACTCCAAAAAATGTCTTGAAATAAAGATCTGAGACCAATTTCCTTTTACCATTCTGACCAACAAGACTTAGCCTTTGTTTGCTCAGGCCAGTGGGGATTGGAGAATACCTACTAAAATCAGGAAAGACCAGCCAGTGGCAAGGAGAAAATGAATGAAGACACCGCGTGACTGGACCCAGCATCCTCAATATTTGCCCAGAACACCTTGCAGTCACCTCCTGCCTGGCCACCCCGTTCATCTCACTCCACCATTTTGCAAATTCTACCCTGTTTCAGTACAGGAGTTTTACCTTCCACCCAGAGTTTCTGCTTAAAGCCCAGAGTTTTAAGATACAGAAGCATGCACAAAAGACAGGGGTTTTCTTCCCCTTTCAAGATGAGGAAATAAAACAAATAGTATGAACAAAAGGAACCCAAAGGAATTTAGGAGTTTTAAAAAGAAAATCACAAACATTTTTATTCATCTATTTCCTGCTCTAGAGTTTAATTTCTGGGTCCCATTCTTAGCACTGAGAGTACGAACTCTCCAAGCTTCTGTGTCTTCATCCATAAAAAATTTGTATTTATAGGAAAATATTTTCTAAAAGTTTTTTAAACTGCAGAATTGCTAAGACAACTCAGTGAAATATGTAAAAGCAATTAGTTGACTTCGCATTAAACATTAGGGTTTTTTTTCTTTTCTTTATCCCCAGATAGGGTTGCCAGATAAAAACACAAGATGCTCAGTTAAATTTGAATTTCAGGTAAACAACAAATAATTCCCTAGCATAAGTAAATCTCAAATGTTGCATGTTTTTTTATTGCTAAATCTGGCAACCTTACCCTTGAGAAAACAGAAACAAAGAACACGGCCAGCATCGGAGGATAGA
The DNA here is from genome assembly GCF_963455315.2 of Globicephala melas. Lineage (NCBI taxonomy): Eukaryota > Metazoa > Chordata > Mammalia > Artiodactyla > Delphinidae > Globicephala > Globicephala melas. Next base: position 15,357,138 of record NC_083326.1, read on the forward strand.
AACGAAACCAGCCCAATACTTGAGAATTTCTAACCCCAGCTGCTCCACACACTGTGTATAGCTTGCAAAACGTTTTTAGCCTCAGCGTATCTTTGCAACCTGTGTGCCAAAATGACGGTCATTAAAAATCTCCTTCAAAACCAAAGTAACGTATACCTATAACAACCAGTGAATATTAATAAACCCTCTCAACTCCTAGAGTAATGAAAGTAAATATTTGGATAATGAAAATAAATAATAACATTAAAGCAAATCTCACAAAAACCTTTGTTGCAATAGGTTACCAATGCAATAGATCACCACACTGGGAGACTAAAATGTGAGTTAGGACACAGCCAAGCAAAGGCATGGAAGAAAAATAAGTAGAGCTTTGATGAATTTTTAGAATGAGAAAATTTGAGAAGTTTATTTAACTTTGACATATACATAAGTTTGTGTTTTACCATTTAGTAATTTTGGAGTTGACATAATGATAGAGGTACCACCATCTTTTCAGCCTCTGTAAAGGTTTTAATACAGTCCTGAATACTAAGGGGCTGGTTGAGGGCTGGGACATTTTAAAGGACCTGCCTGGGGGAGAAACAAGTGGTCATGAATGGGTCCAGGAGAGCATAAAAGAAGAGATGGTCTAGAGACCGGCCCGAAAAAGTCCTCATGGAACAGAGTTAGAAGAGGATTCACACCATGTCTTGAAATCAGTGGTTGAGGAAAGCATCAGCTTCAAAGGAAAGTGTGTGACACATGTCCAAATATAAAGAATCAACCTGGTAATTAAAGGGGAGAAAGGAGCCTTTGCCTTGGTACCATATGGTTAAAATCATGGTAGAGCAAAAACTGTTCTTTGATAAGACAATAGCCCATGACCATCAGCTTATAGTGATTCTGAAGTGAAATGTAATTTCCACTAATAACATGTTTCCATCCATAAAAATTCAAGCAAACATCTACAAAGATGAATAAAGATCCGTCCTCAGTGGGCATTCTTCAGGTAGAAAAGAATAAACATGTGATGGCCTTAGAGTGAGATGAAGGGGACAAGAGCACCATGAATGAAGGATTTCCTGAGACGTGATAGAGAGAATAGCACAGAGAAGGACACGTGAGCAGAGACTTCACGGAAGGAAAGTGGGAGGCTCCCAGGCAGGCAGTAGCATTCTAGAAAAAGGGAGTGGAAAGCCAAAAGCATGAAAGCCTGAAATAGAAGGTGAGTTTCAGAAGTAGAGAAGCTCCAGAGAAGGGGTAGAGGCAGAGAGGGAAGGGTAACTAAGACACAGTCATAAGGGGCTTTGTACAGATTTCATCCTGTTGGAAATAAGGAGCCATTAACAACATCAAGATTAAGAGTAACTGTTGAAAAATATGTAAATGGCTAATACAGTACTTAAGAAAATGTGTCAAACCAGATTCTGAGAATATTCTTGCCCTCTCTGTCAAAATAGAATGAAGAGATAAAATGGGAAGTGGATATGTCCCTACTCACCAATAATCCTTTCCAAAGAAGAGCAGAAGTTCTTTGAGGGAAATAATGAGATTTTCTCTTTTCTATATAAAAGCAATACATGTTCATTGTGAAAAATCAAATTGCACAAATGTATACACCGGAAGTTAAAGTCCTGTTCACGTCCCCTAATGAATTTTACTTCTTTGAGTTTTTTGTTTGTTGATTACTTGGGTTTTGTTATTTATAAACACTATAAGAAGGAACAGTCTCATGTGCATGCATGCTCTTATAAGTATTACCTCCTTATGTATAAGAAGTTGAGTTGCTGGATTGAAGTGGATACGTGCTACAAACTTTGATGACTAATGCAAAATCGCTTTCCAAAAAGGATGCAGTAAGTTAGTTATCACCAACATCCTAGGAGAGTGTCTGGTCCTCCATGTCTTTTCCGACACTGAGTAGTATCAGCTTTTTTTAATTCACAAAGACAAGTTCTCATTCTCTCATAAATGAGGCTAATCACTCAGACCAGAACCTTACTCAATAAACATCTATTGAATGACTGATACTTTTAAGTACCAAGAATTTTCAGTGTATATAGAGATGAATAAGTTATCCTCTCACCCTGGAAAACTCCCAAACTAGAAAGAGCAAATGTGGACAAGCAAGTATCTTCAACGCATGGAGAAATATAGTAAGTAGCCTGATAACATAAATGAAATTCTTCTGGCCATGCTACTCAGGGAAGACTTCGTGGACAAAGCAGCCTTTAATCTTTTTCCTAAAAGCTGGCCAAGATTTTTTTTAACAAAGTGAGTGCTCAGAATCTCCTAGGCATAGTGAAGAGCATAAACTGAAAGTGCGGGGCAGGCAAGCACAATGTATGTGTGCACAGCAGGAAGAAGTTTCCTGGGATTGGGATGTGTTAAAGACTGATCCTGGGCTTCCTGTTAACAAGAAAGCACTGGAAAAAGCAACCTGAGTGTCTGACTCCCCTTTGTGTGGCCCTTCACCTCTCATATTACATCATTCATTTCTCTTGCTTCACTAAAACTCATAGATGCTTTAAAACTCCCACTGTTCTTATAAGGACCAATTTTCTTTTTGTGCAACCATGACATAATTTGTGTCTACACAGAAACAGTGGAAAGAGTATCTTGTGCATTAGTTATGGGGAAATAAAGCCACATTTATGACTTTATTCTAAGCATATTCAACGTATTATTCAACACATAGTCAGTATATTTTAAGTACTTAATGACCCAGTAGGAGAGTGCATTGATTTACTGAGTCACATATCAATCTTCATACCACATGCCAACTCTGTTAACTGAATTACCCAAGATCTTCTTTTTCCAGCTCTCACCTACTCTCCTTGCATATTTATTGGGTTTAAAAGGAGAGTTCTTTTCCAAAAAGAGTAATGGTTTCTACTTGAAGTATAACCCAAGCCAAAGAATTCTTTTTCAAGAAAGTTTGGTGAAGCTGCTAAGTATTATTACATTGACCCACACTGTTATCATCATCGTATTGATCTATTCTGCAAAATCCACTTCTTCTAGTGAATTGCTTTGTCTTCTGACCCTTCCCCAGCTTAGTTCTTGATTTTGGGTTTGCCAAAGAAAACTTAATCTTGAACAAATTATTAATTCTGGAATAAATTATGTCTCTTCTAATGTACTTGGGCAATTATTTCCCATTAGCTTAACAAATGATTGTCTCAGATAAGAAAATAGAGTAGCTTGAGAAATCACAGCCCAGAGCTATGCTGGCTTTATTTAATTTGCCGTGCAGAAGACTTAAACCACTGGCTTTAAATCAAACTTTCAAGAGAGTTAAGCTTCACAACCTACTTAACAATAGCTTCATAAGTTAACGTAAGTACTTTTAAGCAAAGCAGGTGAATATAGTTCCATCAGCTAGCTCCCCTAAATTATAGAGAGGTATGTTCACCTGGGTGTGGCTTTCACATCAATCCTCCAGCAAATAAACAAACAAGTGCCCAGTGATTTGACAAAAACTAGCATCCTTGTCCACTCCTATTCATCTCATCTCCCAACTTTGCAATCCCCATGTACTTGGGGCCAGGCTTGGTGTCACGAATGGGTGGCTCATTTGGGGATGATATTGTTGTCAATCTGGCTGTGGCATGACATGTGCTTTATTAATATTTAGTGTTTAGTCTGTCGTTCCATTCCTTTCCTTCTGTACGTAGCACTCTCATTTGTTTCATCCTTCTTTGTGTTCTACCCACATGTGTTCCATTTATTTTATCTGGTTTAAACATGCCATATAGGTTGGTAGCTTCACTATTTGTACTTAACACAGCCTATGAGTTTCATCTATTCCCTGTTTTCCATATGAAAGAATGCAAAATTCTGAAATGTTACAGTAAACACAAAATGAATTGCATAAACTGCAATTATTCTTCCAAATTTACTAATCAAATCAATGATCCTGGAATGAGTAAAGAGAATCCAGGGGTTATATTAATTGAGTTCCTCTGACATAAAAAGAAACATTGAGATGTTAGGAGAAGTGTTTCCCTGTAAAGATGGAGTTGGACTAGATGATCTCTAGATTCTCTTCAACGATTATACTGTATGTTCATATCATCTAGTTTGTACAGTGGAATAAAAATATGTCTCATAAATCTATTTAAGTGAAGCATTAGGAAATTATATAACTGCTGTTTATTCAGGTTTGTTCAATTTTCAAAAGAAAAAAAGATTAAGCAAAGGAATTCTGGAAGCCATAGACGCCATTTCTATTTATCAACGTAAGGGGAAGGTGCCTTCTCCATGACTAAAACATTTCTGGAATCACATAATTATCTGTCAAATACCAGAAGGCACTCTAATGTCTCAGAAATACTTTAATTCTATAGTAAAAAAAAAAATTAAATTGCCCTTTCAATGGTCCATGCACTAATTTTAAATAATTTCATTTGCTGGGGTTATGTTGTTGCCTTTTGTGATATTATTTTTAAAGTTTGATCAAATACTTCAATAAGCATGTAATCATTAAACACCAAAGTATTTAATACTTTGTACTTTTTAAGTGTTTGTACTTCTAAGTCTTTGCTTATTATTTAATTATACATGGATATAATTAAACAACAATTATTTAAATAGCTACAACTACAACACCACCACCAAACATACTCCTTGAAATGGTTACATGAAGTCCTAGACTTTATCTACTAATATAAACTTCTTATTTCCTTCTCATCTTCCAAAAGATGGAAGAAAATGATATCTTTTGAGAAAGGCACAAATTGAACTAGAAATTCTGGGCAGAACCATGGAATTTTAGGTCTGTTTTTCTTATCAGATTTCAGATAATTTTGCTTAGCACTTTCTAACTGACATGTCAGCAAGATGCCCAAACTCCCCAAGGGACTCTGTAATGTCTCTTTCTTCCAACTTTTGCCTTCCTTTTTCTTCCTTCCCCAAATGTACTTGCCTCATGTCTCACTCTATATAAGTGACTGTATAATGAGATACACTAATTTGGTTCTGAGGTTGAATGTAATTCAAGCCAAAGTGCTGAAACTGATGACAATTTAATGTTTCTTATCTCTCATTCCTGAAATGTTATTTTGACATTACTCCTCAGGGAATGAGTGAAAGGAATGAATAATATCAAGAATAAAACATGCTAGAAAAGACAACACTGATTTTTTTTTTTTTTTTTTTTTTTGTAAAATGGCTTTTGACATTACTTAAGTCAGAAATTGGGAGTAGATCCCTTGCTCTGCCTCTGAATAAGGACATTGGCTCAAGAGCACAGACCTGCTCATCTGACAAGGGCTCTAACGTCCAATCAGCTGTGCATTTGGTCTGCTTGCTAGAAGCCAATATTACTCAGGCTAAGTTTTGCGGCTTCTTAATGGACTTTTGTTAATCTCACCCTCTTTATTTTCCTCAGGTGGCTTTCCCAACCTGGGTCAGTCAGAAAAAGCCAAGACCAGACAATGGAGCAGAGACCCATGAAAATACCTATAAAACAACCTAGAACAGTCTAGTCTCTGTTTAGATTTCTTTTTATAATGGGAATAATGATGCTTTCCATAGTTCAATGCTGTTGTTATAGGGAGAAAAATAACATAAAATTTTTTACTCCAAAATACCAAAGAACACATGCAAGAAATTATTCATTTTATTTTAAATTATACTTGCTATTAACACTGCTAACAAGCAAAATATAGGGATAAAACCCTGAGTTTAAACTAAGCTTTAAAAAAAATTAAATTACTCTCACTTTGAAGCCACCCTAGTGGAAAATAATTAGTCCCTTTTCTGGATTTATGCTGAGTTGAGATGGTGCAATTATTTTGGCTCTGTTTTTACACACTCAGGCACTTGACAAACTGAAAATCTGTTCGGTTTTTCCTTTAGGGAAGCTTTGTTTTAAAACCCAAAATTCCTGACTTTCTCATATGGCTACTCATTAGGTTTATTCCATTATATCTAACTTTCTGAAACCAAGTCTGTGTTTGTATATTCCATCCACGGTCCCAATAGCATGTACCTTTACACTTAGCATCATACCCTAAGCAGATGCCGAGGAGTATAACCTGGATAGTTTCTGAGGATAACATTCAATCGCTGTTCACTACCACTATTCAAAAATCACCAGGATGTTATCCAATAGGAAAAATACAGGTCATATATGAAGATATCACTTTATTTATCCATGTATATACTTAATTTTAATGACATAAACACAGTAATCCTATTAGGGTAAATAGTGAATTTTTATCCTGGAATATCTGTCACTAAAACGTGGCTAAGATACCAGAAAAAAAACTTCTGCTTAAGACTTTGCATTGCTACAATACACCATTTTACAACTTTAAGTAAGTACGTCACACGGCTGCCAGTACTGACTAGGGTAAAACGGAAAACCATTCCATTTTACTTCCAGCATAGAGAGAGAGGAACAAATATGCAATATTCCATATGCTAGAGAGAGACAATGGACAGAATATCAGAACAGAAATGTAACTTTCATTCTTATAAACCAGAAGTTCCAGAGCTAGTGTAAGTGCTAAAAACTCTGAGACAGGAAACTAATAAATTCTATATGATTAACAACTGTTATAAACTCTGTTTCTCAAAATAATTGCTTGCTTGTCTAATCGGCCATCTACCAACTGACAGCCTTCAAACTTTATCATGGCCTTGTGGCCTCATCTGTTCTCTCTCCTAACAAACTTCTCTTGGACTTTTCTTTCTACAAATTCTACTCAGACCATGTACCCTTATTCCATAAGAGCTTCATTAGGTCAGACTTCCTACAGCACTTAATGTGAGATTGGTTTGGGACGACTGCGATCCAGTCTTGCTGAAGAAAGTTGAAAACTCTTTGCTTAACAATTTCTCTGTCTTGTATGAGAACAGGGGTTTATTTTGAGGCAAGTTTGTCAAAATAAAGAACTACTGGACCTAGACAGGACGGCCAAGAAGGTCTCAGGAGCAGGCAAAATGAGGAAGTCCAACAGACAAGAAATCGGCACCTGAGACAGTCAGTGCTAGGTGGCAAACGGAGTCTTGGAAAAATGCAGAAGGCAGCATGGAGAGACGGAGAGACAATGGCAGGAGGACACAGAGACCTATCCCCAGAACTTAAGGTCCAGCATCTCCTGAGCAGGGCTCAGATTCCAGTTCAAGAAGAAATGGGGGCTTCCCTGGTGGCGCAGCGGTTGAGAATCCGTCTGCCGATGCAGGGGACACGGGTTCGTGCCCCGTTCCGGGAAGATCCCACATGCCGCGGAGCAGCTGGACCCGTGAGCCGTGGCCGCTGAGCCTGCGCGTCCGGAGCCTGTGCTCCGCAACGAGAGAGGCCACAACAGTGAGAGGCCCGCGTACCGCAAAAAAAAAAAAAAAAAAAAAAAAAAAAAAAAAAAAAAGAATAGGGTACTGAGAATGAACTCAAGGAAAGGACCGTCCTGTGAGGGTTAAGACAGGACACTGTCAATGGAAAAAGGTGGTTTTGTCACAAGATCAAGCTCTGTCACAGGATGTCACAGAAAACTGCATTTTCTGTTATCCAATTCAGAAAATGCAATTAGGAAAACACCATTAACAGAGCCTTCACGTTAACAATGTCTCTCAGAGTTCCTTGAGTACAAACGTTTATTAAACTGAATTTCCATGGCCATGTTTTTTTCCAGAGGCCAGGGCAAGGATCTATGACTCAAACCATGGATACGGAGAACTATATCCATTCTTACACTGGGGTGGCAAATGTATAGCACTGGGCTCTCTCTCACCTCTCCCAGCTACGGCACATTGCTACACCATCACTTCACAGTGGTCTTACCCTAGGAGCTCGGGAGGAGTAACAGACATTTCACAAGACAGTACTCTAGGAATTCACCGCCAATAGGTTGGCGTTGGCTCCAGGTGAAACCTATATTCCCACACGGGACTCCTTACCTGCAAAGCGTTGCCAGAAAGTGCAGACCAGGACTCCAAGGTGCTTTCCTCAAAGACTTTATCATTCTTACCTCTTACCGATGAGTGAAGGCATATCAGCCTGGTTCTAAATATTAGTGTAGCTTGCTTATTAATTTTTGTTGCCTGATTCTAGGCTCATACCTTTAAAAAATCTCTTTAGCATCTTACCTTCTCTGTCAACCCTATGAGTCAAAGCTCACGGTCACTTCCTTTATTCAATTGGGTAGGCATTATAAGTTGAATGTGTCCCCCACCCCCAAAAAACTATGTTTAAGTCCTAACCCCCTGTACCTCAAAACGTGGCCGTCTTTGGAAGTAAGGTTTTTACAGAGTCAATCAAATTAAAATGAAGTCACTAGGGTAACCCTTAATCCAATATGATCCGTGTCTTCATAAAAAGGGGAAATTTGGACACAGAGCCATACACACACAAGGAAGCATGCCATGTGAAGATGCAGACAAAGATCAGGTGATACACCTACAAGCCTAGGAACGCAGAAAATGACCGGCAAACAACAAGAAGCCAGGAGAGGAACGCGGAACAGATTTTTCCTCACAGCCCTGAGGAGGAACCAACCCTGCAAACACCTTGACCTTAAACTGCTAGCCTCCAGAATTGTGAGATAATAGATTTCTGTTATTTTAAGTCACCCAGTTTGTAGTACTTCATTATGATGGCTCTAGAAAACTAACACAGGAGAAGACCAAGGTTTGTGAGTACCCCAGGCAGGAACTAACATTGAATCTTATTTTCTCCAAAGCACAAAAGGACATTTCCTTTCCAGCAATGTCACCAAACGATAAGGCATTCAGAGATGGTCACTTACCTGACATGGTGACAAAGATAATTTCAAAATTCTTAACGCGTTTCTGTAGAACTGCTCTAGGAAACGTCCAAGTCCTGGTCAACGTTAAGCCCAACAGAGCTTAAATAGATTCTCCTTAACTAAGCTCCGTGGCCTCACACTAAGCATCACAGGCATCACCTGGAGGGCTTGTTAAACTCTGTCCCTGGGCCCCGCCCACAAGCTTCAAGTTTCAGTAGGTCTGGGACTGGAATGTCTTTTTATCACATAATGAAGGCAGAGGAGGAATTTTAGGGGGAGCAACTTTTAATTTCTGTTTCCACATAGGATAAATAGCCGTCCTTAATTCATTATTAAAAGAGAGAGACAAACCTTAGTGCCAATACAACTGAGCAGTCATCTGGGCTACTGCTGGCCTCTTTCACGTCTTCGTGTGAACATAAGATAGGAACACCCTCTTTGGTGAGCAATTTGGTCAAGGGCAGCCAGGACAGCCATTATCAGAGGGTATAAGTTTGTAGCGTCCTGAGTGAGGTGGTGGGAAGACAAGGAGAGAATCCAGCACCCAGAACGAAGCCGATGAGCCAGGGTCAGTCTGCACGGACGGGTGGGGGTTAATAATCAGAGTCCTAGACCAAGCAGGCTCGCCAGCTGGAGGCAGTCACACCCTAGCCTGGTGGTTAAGGGTTCTGAAATCAGACAAACCTGAACTTGAATCCAGTGCGTGACCTCGTTAACTAAGCTCTCAGGACTCAGTTTCCTCATCTTTAAAATGTAGACAATGTTATCTATATTAAAAGGATATTATGCAAATGGTAAAGAAGATGTGGCACACATATACAATGAAATATTACTCAGCCATAAAAAGGAATGAAATTGGGTCATTTGTAGAGACGTGGATGGACCTAGAGACTGTCCTACAAAGTAAGTCAGAAAGAGAAAAACAAATATCGCATATTAACACATCTATGTGGAACCTAGAAAAATGGTACAGACGAACCGGTTTGCAGGGCAGAATTAGACACACAGATGTAGAGAACAAATGTATGGACACCAAGGGGGGAAATTGGCGGGGGGGTGGGTGGTGGGATGAATTGGGAGATTGGGATTGACATGTATACATTAATATGTATAAAATGGATGACTAATAAGAACTTGCTGTATAAAAAAATAAAATTAAATTAAAAAAAGATATTATGAGTTAAATTCTATAATGTGTGTTATGGGTCAGACTTGTCCACATCCCCTCCCTGGCCTGGCTCCCGTCACCTCCTTCTCTCCTGCGCTACTGCACCCACTTCAGACACAGCCCAGAACCACAACTAGGATAACATCTAGCAGTATCAGAGAAGCCCAGCAGAAGGCGACACTTCTAAGAGGATATACTTTCCCACAAGAACGGTCCCGACCCTGTCCACCAGCTCAGTGGACACCATGGAGAGTTCACACCTTAGCCAAGACAGAAACTCATGCTGGCCTGTAGCTGTCGCTAGAATTTCAAACTATTAATTGCAGATGAGTAGGTAAACTCTAACCCACCTGGGGTAAGGAAAAAGGAGTAGCTAGCAAGATGAAACAATTGAAAAGAAGTATTAAGGATAATTCAAAAGACCTGGGTTTTTTTCATATTCTTGCTTTTAAATAAGCATTTTCTCTTGCATCCTTTATCCCTACCTAAATTGGCAGCAGTTAAGGTAGGTAGGGAGTTAAAATCAGGCAGGTAGTGAGGAGTTAAGAGAATGAAAAGGCAGGTGATGCTTCCAATGATTGTTCTTAGCTCTTTCTCCAATTAACTTGAAAAGCACAGGATAACCCATTTAGAGTAAATGAAGGTAATGGATAGGGGGGAAATAACTTCGCTAAAGATATAGATCAGAAGTGTGGGAACTAAAATATAAAGCAGGTCTGTGTGACTCCTGTGTGTGCTCCACTGCACCCATCCAAGAACACTGACTGGCTGAAGAGCCGGGACTCACCCAAGGGCCACCGAGAGCCATGACGATGCAAATCATGCAGAAGAGAAACTGAGAGATGGGCCAGAGGCGAGGACGAAGATCATCAGGCCTCCAGAGCAAAGCGACAACTCTAAGAGAACAAAAGACATTGACGAAAGTGTTATGATCCTAGAATGAAAGAGTACCACGTGATGCTGAGTATTTCACTATTCCCACAGGGCCTTATAATTTGAACACAAGCAACTTCACCCAGAGGGGATGTTTCCCAAGCATTCCTGAAAGCCCTCCATTCTCATTTCTCTAAGTGGTTAAGTCTTTTGAAAACAGAGTTTCTGTCCCCCTTTGTGTACCTTGGCCACCTTGTGGACACACTGGCCCATTCTGTCCTCCTTTATGAGGACGTTATTCACTTGGCTGTAAATGACCCATGGGTGATATCCTGCTGTCTGCCCGGATGCACAGCTAAGCTGGTGTGGGTAACACACAGTGTGAAGGACATCAACATGGTTTTGTTATTAATGCATAAATTTGGCGATGGTAGTATTCTGAGAGGCAAGAAGGGTTTTAAGCATTGAATTTAAATCACATGTACATAAAACATCCCAGTCTAATTCTGGAAATATTGCCAATCTAAAACAGGTCATTCTGGATAAAGGGTCTTTTATTATAGATTTTGAATAATCATTTCTTGAAATGATATCATTGCTATCATTATTCTCTAGTGCCAGCATAGTACCCTATTACAGCCACTTTACACTGGGCTTGTGATGAGCATTTCTGGTTCCCTAACATGCATCACCCAACTTTTTTCTACTTTTCATTTTGGTATAATGAAAAGAATTCAACATTTGTACATAGGAGTGCAAGGTTTGATTTCTAGTTGTGTCATTTACTAACTCAGGCAAATTGCTTAACTTCTTTGCAAGACAGTATTAAAAATAACTATGACTATCTTTATTACTAAGTATTAGTGAGGATCTGAGATAATGTATATAAGATAGTAAAGCTCCACATTAATAACTTATGAGCTATATTTCAATGTCTTTCTTAAGTACCAAAATCTCAGTAAAACATTACTGAACTACATCAGTCCATATTTATCTCACACACGTCTCATCTTATGTGACAAAATCTATTAATCATACTGGTTATTTTCTGTTAAAGCCACCTACTTTCTCATTGCCCGTCTGATCCTTTCTTATAAGCATGTATATTAGAGGCTACCCGAGAAAATGGTATCTAGACTCCCTTTATAACGACAGCAATTCTAGATAAAGAGTAGACATTCAAATATTCATGGAACAGCAACAAAATATGAAATTCTACATTTGAATTTAATGGTAATAAAACAGAGATGCAGTAAATTCAAATAGAAGAAAGTGAAATAGATAAAGGAACAAATATAAGACCATTTTCATGGCTGGTTTTGATGTCCACCTGCTCTTGGTTGAGGTAACAAAGCAGTGCCGGAGAGACTGGAACAGACACGTACGAAACTGCTTTCTTTCATAATAACTTTGAAATCATTCAAACAGGAAACATAAATGTCATCAGTGGTGCAATGATATGATTTTTATCATAAGTATTGACTGGGAGAAAGTAAATGAAATATATTTTTAATTAAACAATTTTGCTATTAAAACGGGGGAATTTTACGGGAAGAGGATTTTTTTTGAAACTGTTCCAGGATCCTCTAAGAGCTTCATCTGGAATTGAACTGATTCTTTCTGGGGTTTTCAATAGCTATGACTGTAAAAAAGGATTTCTACCTGTAGCCCTGAACCTCAGTGCAGGTGAAATAATGGTTCCTGCGTTTAAGGGCTGCCTTGTTCCCTCTTAAAACCACTCATGCCATAGCTCAGGGAAAAGGGGACTTCCTGGAGTGCCTGGTGTCAGGAGCGTCTTCTCCCCTGGCTACACCCTCTCCTCAGACTCCTAGAAAATTAGCCATTACCTTCATTTGTTACTTTACAGTGATCAACCTTCTGAGGACAGCTTTAATGAGCTCCCAGCCTGAAATAGTCAACATGGTCACGCTCCACTAGCATTTATAACAGCCAGACTGCAAGAGGTACAGCACTGTTGGGAGAAATAATACAGCCCAAAGAGGAAAATTAATATTGTGTACTGAGAAAAATAAGTACTGTACCAAGAAAAATGAGTGAAACCATGGTAAAATAATGTTTCAATAAATTTGGCACTACATTTTCTATCCAGACAAAAAAAATGTTATGAGTTTAAAAAATCAATTAAAGAACTCTGAATAAAACTGAAGTACCATATCCAATCACTACTTAATTTTTCATTGGTTTCTTTTGCCTTATATTACTTTTAAAAATAATTAGTTTAGCCTATTGTGTGAGAATCCTAGATTTCAATGTTTAAGAAACGCATTGGTGGGCTTCCCTGGTGGTGCAGTGGTTAAGAATCCGCCTGCCAATGTAGGGGACACGGGTTTGAGCCCTGGTCCGGGAAGATCCCATATGCCACGGAGCACCTAAGCCCGTGTGCCACAACTACTGAGCCTGCGCTCTAGAGCCCGTGAGCTGCAACTACTGAGCCCGCGTGCCTAGGGCCCGTGCTCTGCAACAAGAGAAGGCATCACAATGGGAAGCTCACACACTGCAACAAAGAGTAGCCCCCACTCAATGCAGCTAGAGAAAGCCTGCGCACAGCAACGAAGACCCAATGCAGCCAAAAAAAAAAAAAAAAAAAAGGCATCGGCACCTCCTAGAGTAATGAAAATAAAAATAAACAAATTGGACCTAATTAAACTTAAAATCTTCTGCACAGCATAGGAAACCATCAACAAAACAAAAAGACAACCCACAGAACGGGAGAAAATATTTGCAAATGATGTGACCAACCGACAAGGGTTTAATCTCCAAAATATACAAACAGCTCATGTAGCTCTAGGTCAAAAAACAACAAACAACCCAATAAAAAAATGCAAATACACTGATGAGACTTGGCAGACTGTTAATCATACATATCCTAGTATGAATTGATTTAACCAAGATGTTTTCCTTCTAACACCAACCTATAAGTCGGTGTTGAAGGGGGTGGTGATGCCCAGGTGATAGACCAAAAAGAAATATTTGAGATCCTTTGGTAGTTAGGTAACAAGAAGTTTGATGTGGAAAAATGAATCGTGAGGTTGGAAAGGCTAGAGGGCAGCATGAGGTCACTGCACTTCTGGAGGGTCAGGGCGGGCACAGAGATGGAAGAAACAAACATGGAGTCAAAATTCCATACCAAGAAGGAAATATGTATTCCAGAAACATCAAACATTAGTGTAGGTTCAGTAATTTTTACAAATATTTATTTCTTATATTTGTTAATAAATCCTTTGTTTTTTCATCGTATATGCCTCATTGGAAAGCTTTTAACAATGTTAGATTAGAAAGTCAGTATAAGCTAAAACTTTGCAGAGGTGCAATAAAAGGAATCCAATTAGGGCTTCCCTGGTGGCTCAGTGGTTGAGAGTCTGCCTGCCGATGCAGGGGACGTGGGTTCGTGCCCCGGTCCGGGAAGATCCCACATGCCGCGGAGCGGCTGGGCCCGTGAGCCATGGCCGCTGAGCCTGCGCGTCCGGAGCCTGTGCTCCGCAACGGGAGAGGCCATGACAGTGAGAGGCCTGTGTACAAAAAAAAAAAAAAAAAAAAAAGGAGCCCAATTAGAAAGCCAGAGTTGAAGGGGCCGTATTTTCCAAATCAAAAGTAGACAGATAAAATCTGATAGCTTTGTAACTAAGAGAACAATCGAGGAACCCAGCTCCTGGCTAAAAACCTGTTTGATCTTTCAGGTCCGACCGCAGGCACTTAGCAAGGCTTTACTGGCAGATCTTTCCACTCCTCCCCTGTAACTAGGCTGATCCGCCTGACTCTCCACTGTACTTGGGGGAAATGGAACAGGGGAATTTCTCTGGTTTAGCTTCTTAGAGCTAATACTATTTGCAGTGAGTGATTAAAGCCTTGGCTGTTAATATCGCTTTGGCTTCTTTTCTTAACCGCTACTGCAGCACCGGGGAGCTCAGCTTTCTCCAGCTCAACTGAGCTCCTGACAGCAAGAGAGAAAATTTGAATTCATAACTGCCTGTGAAAAGCCAATCCCTCTTATTGCCCTGCCTAAGCTTTACAATACATGACTGGCTCGAGAGTGCTAAAATTCCCCCAGTTACTCTTTTCTCAGTAAGTCAGATATTTCATGAGTATCAACCTACACTCACAATCAGAAGCACATTTCTACCCTTCTGTTATTAAACGGAACTTCTTTCATTGATTTTCTTCTCTGACCCAATGATAAATAGCTTCTCATAGGTTTTAGCTGGGAGTATATTTCAGCCCTAAGTGAGGGCCTGTATGGAATGAAGGTTTTATATACTATGGGCCTGATACAAAGCTAAAAAGGGCTAGGACCCTTAAACTCATAGGATTTAACTTTGGCCTGGTTTGGCGATTAGGAGTGAGGTGATTAGGAATACAGCGGGGGCATGCTGCACTGTTGGTTTATTTTTTTAACTTCATGCAGTTCCCACTGAACTCTCTTCTACCACCACCCCCAGCCTGCCTCCCTCCTGTGCCCCCCACCCCCAAACTTGCCCTGTTGAGCTCTGGGAATTCTAACTCTGCCAGCTTCCTTCTCCCCTGAATCTACTTCCTATACCAATATCATATTGACTGATGGAATATAGGGAGAGTAATGGTATGTGACTTTCAAGGTAAGGTCATGAATGACATTGCAGCTTCCACCTCATTCTCTTCTCTCTGGGCCTTTAACTGCTATATCGTGCGGATGCTCAAGCATCCCTGTGGAGGGTCCATGAGGCAGGGAACTGAGGCCTCCTACAACAAGCCAGAAAGCAACTGAGGGCTCCTGTCCAGAGCCCTGGGGGTGACCTGTCTTGGCAATCCCCCAGGCCTAGCCAAAGCTTCAGATGACTGCCTGTTGCCTGAAACTTAGTGAAAAATTTCAAGACAGAACCACCCAGCTAAGCCACACCCAAACTCCTGAAGCCCATGAACTGTGTGAGATAATAAATATTTATTATTCTTTTAAGTTGCTAAATTTTGGGGAAAATCTGTTAAGCAGCAACATACTGCTATATACCCATGTATAAAATAATATGTTCCTCTTAGTCTGAATCCTAAACTCTGATGATTAATTCATATCATTCCTTTCAATAAACCATTTAACTCAGCCCCAGCAATATCTTTGTGAGCCACTTTATTAGGGGGTATTCGCTTATTGCAGAAGCCTACTGTGATTTGAACAAAATCAGAGGTAATTTTATAATCCCACGCCTTTAGTTTTTCTAAAGTTTTGTTTTTACACCTGTTGTATTTTTATAGCTTTCCTGAAAAATTATAACTAACAATTTGCTACTTTCATGAGAAACGTTCATTCCATCCAGAATTTCACACCTTTAAATACTGACCTCTATTTGCATTTTTCATGATATAATTAGTGCATTGTCATTGCATCCTCGTAAATCTTTTATAAAGTTGACATTTTTCAAATAAGCAGCTATTAGCAAAATGAATGTTTTTCTCACATTGTTTTTAACAATTTATTCTTACTTTTGGGGAACAAAGAGGTAAACGAATTGACTTTTATGCTTTCAATAAATTCTTTGTGCCATAAGATCTTTTTGATATCTCTAATGTCAATTCTACCTTCCGGTAACACTGTGATTTTCTTTCAAATTCTAATATGTAACTCAAGCCTGCTTTTTGTCAAAAGCTAAAACCCGTCAACAGAAACAATAATAAAAACTGACATTTTCTGGGCCTGCCTAAGTGCCAGGCACTGCGCTATGTGCTTCTGATCTTTTATTTCATTTACTCTTCACAACAATCCTGTGAGATAGGTACTGTATTAACATTCCCATTTAGAAGCACAAGAAAGAGTGTTTTAAGAAGGGAAGGGGGCTTCCCTGGTGGCGCGGTGATTGAGAGTCCGCCTGCCAATGCAGGGGATGCGGGTTCATGCCCCGGTCCGGGAAGATCCCACGTGCCGCGGAGTGGCTGGGCCTGTGAGCCATGGCTGCTGGGCCTGCGCGTCCGGGGCCTGTGCTCCGCAACGGGAGAGGCCACAACAGTGAGAGGGCTGCGTACCGCAAAAAAAAAAAAAAGGGAAGGGTCAGGATCTCTCTCCCCCAGGGAATCAGGAATTAAACCCAGATGATCTCACCCCAGGGCACTGGCTCCTAAACACTCCAATTCCATGGCTGGTCTTGACTTCAGTGTGGGCGTCAGCATGTTATGGACTGAACTGTCTCCCCCCTAAAATTTGTGTGTTCACGCACTAGCCTGTCATGTTACTGTGTTTGGAGATAGCGTCTTTAGGGAGGTCATTAAGGTTAAAAAAGGTCATAAGGGTGGGGCCCTAATCCAATAGGACTGGTGTCCTTATAAGAAGAGGAGGACACTCCAGAGCTTTCTCTCACTCCGTATGCAGGGAGACAAGAGGCCATGCAAGGACCCCACAAGAAGGCAGCAGTCTACAAGCCAGGAATAAAGGCCTCACCAGCAACAATCTCCAGACTGTGAGAAACTAAATGTCTTGTTGTTTAAGCTACCCAACCTGTGGGATTTTGTTACCGGAGCCCAAGCAGACTAATACACAGGGTTTGCTCTCTCACCGCATCCTTCAGACACTCTTAGATGAACCTTGACTAGTAAACCACACTCTATTAATGCTGTTACATATCTTACATAAAATTAATTATAATCAATTGCCTATGCAATGTTCTTTCAGACTTCCTTATTTTCCAGTGCATTAAAATTCACTACTCTCTTACACTAATATTAGGTTTAACAGTGTAATTACCTAGCACATATTAGTGCTATTAATCATGTCATCCATATCATTAAAACGAAAATGTCAAACACAGTCTTCCTTCTTCGCTATAGAAAATGAACAGTTAAATATGACATCAAGCTTCCCATCAAGCATGGGAATTTTAATGTCCCTAATGCTTATTTAATTTTGAAATTAATTGGTTATGCCTCAGAGAAAACATCCAAATATCCAGGTCGCTGTTTTTTAGAGTTCTGCCTATTTGTGTGATTGGGGTTTGCTTCTGCTGGACCTGGGCATTGCAGAGTTCTCATCACTTGTCTTCCTCACAAGGTCTTGGCCAGAATCCTGTATCCTAAACTGTTCAATATCCTTCTGGTCTCAAAATACCTATCCTGTCTTGCCTCTGTCAAGGTTTTTCTCACAGTCAGGATAGCACAATCAGTTAACAAATGGTAATGGTCCTGGGTTTTAGAGTCAGCCGACCTGAATTTTAGTGATTTCTCCAACATTTAGTAGAGCCAGTGAAGGTTGGTCAAGTTGCTTAAATTCAGGCACCTCAGTTCCTCATTTGTGTAATGTGCTAATAACTCCTCAGTTTTTACAAGGAATAATGCAATGAAGAGCACTTAGCTAGGTGCCTGAAACATAGTCAATATCGAACCAACCACAGTTATTGTTATTAGTTGCTGATTAGTCTGTTTTATTCTTTGTGAATAGATGCTGCTGGATCTAATTTTATGATTGTAGGTCACATATTTCAAGAGAGAACCTCTGGCTGAAATGATGGAAACTAAAGAAATGATCGAGATTGAGAATTTTAGGAGATGGATGAGCCTGAAAATAGGATAAATGTGTGGAAGCAGGTAGGCTTTTTTTTTTCCTGCTCAAATTACACTAGAAAACAAGAATTTAGTTCACTGAAACAGAACAGGATGTATCTCTTCAAGATGGTAATTTCATTTCCTTTGCATATATAACTAGAAGTGGGATTGCTGGATCATACAGTAGTTCTATTTCATAATCTCTTGAGGAATCTCCATGCTGTTTTACATAGTGGCTGCACCAATTTACCCTCCCACCAACAGTGCACAAGGGTTCCCTTTTCTCCACATCCTTGCCAGTATGTGCTACCTCTCATCTTTTTGATAATTCTATCAGGTGTGAGGTGATATCCCTGTGGTTTTGATTTACATTTCCCTGATGATTAGTGATGTTGAGCACCATTTTATGTGCCTGTTGGCCACTTGTATACCTTTATAAAAATGTCTATTCCTTTGCCCATTTTTAATTGGATTATTTGCTTTTGTTTCATTTTGCTTTTGCTATTTAGTTATATGCATTCATTATATATTTAGGTTATTAACCTTATACCAGATATATCATCTGTAAATATTTTCTCCTTGTCCTTAGGTTGCTTCTTCATTTTGTTGGTTATTTCTTTTGCTGTGCAGAAGCCTTTTATTTTGATATAGTCCCACTTACTGATTTTTGATTTTGTTGCTTGTGATTTTGGTGTCATATCCAAAAAATCATTGCCAAGATCAATGTCAAAGAGCTTTTTCTGTTTTCTTTTAGGAGATTTATGGTTTCAGGCTTACATTTAAGTCCTTAATCCATTTTGAGTTAATTTTTGTGACTGATGTCTTTAAATATTCTTCATTATTTTTACTGGTCTTACCATGGTAACCACTGAAGAAAATGGAGATGTTTAGTTTGGAAAAGACTATGTATATAATTGGACCAAAATTGGACCAAATTAAATGTAAGGGAGAATTAGTAAAAATTATAGAAAAGCAGATTTAATTAAATATAAGAGACTTCAAGTAGAAGAAAATTGTATAAATAAACTCATTATCAAATAAAAACTACAAATTAGATAATCTTTGAGAGGTCATCTAGTTACCAAGGTTTGAGGAATAGAGGGAATCCCTTCTATGTAGCGGTGCATTACACCAAAAGATTTGAAAGTCTTTCAAGAGATGTTTAGGGGGGACTGCATGGGGGGTAGAACATCAGATATTCTCTTCCTGCTCTGATTCTCTAATTCTTAATCAAAAGCACACTGAAGGCCTTCCCTGGTGGCGCAGTTGTTGAGAGTCTGCCTGCCGATGCAGGGGACATGGGGTCATGCCCCGGTCCGGGAAGATCCCACATGCCTTGGAGCGGCTGGGCCCGTGAGCCATGGCCGCTGAGCCTGCGCGTCCGGAGCCTGTGCTCCGCAACGGGAGGGGCCACAACAGTGAGAGGCCCGTGTACCGCAAAAAAAAAAAAAAAAAAAAAAAGCACACTGAAGGGTGCAGTTACTGAATCCATAAAATACAGAAGGCATGATTGCTGCCCACAGAAGTCCAATGTAGGATAAACAGCAGACAAAGAAAACCATTTACTAACAGTACGACTAAGAAACCATAGAATCTAAAATACTACCTCTCAGAAACATTTCTCAAAATCTGTGATCTCCATGCAAAAAAAAAGTCTAAATAAAAGGACTTGGAATAATTTATGCTTGTAAACCTAGAAAATGTTATTTGTAAATTAGTGAATCCAGTTCAGACTCTGTAGTTCATCACAAAGAAAAATTATGTTTTAACCCAAGTAGATCTTGAGAATTTATTTGAAATTGTTTTTCTTTTATAAACAAGGCAAATTTTAAGTATGGTCTTGGAAATTGAAAATGCTAAAATTAATCAACAGTGGTTACCAATTCCTATATTAACCACCTGTTAATAAGAGTTACAAATCATTGCATTTGTGTGCTAAGCTTGTGCCAAACATACATGATTTTTAATTCATTAAGAAACTTGTATAGTAATTATTAGTTTCCTATTTGTAGGTGAGGAACCAAAGGTTTAGGAAGACTATTTGACTTGCTAGTAACCACAGAGATAATAACCAGCGCTAATTAATTGGTATTGTTATTTCCATAAAAATGTATACAGATGTATGTTAGTAACTGATATCAGTGTAATAAAGGCTTAAAATTTTAGTTTAATAAAAAATGATTAATGTGGTCATAGAAGCAAAAACAATAACCTGTTTCATCTGCTACTTTTCTTCTTGCAACATTAACTCGTACTCTGTTGAGTCAACATACATATGTTAAAGTCCACTTTTATGTTAGTTTCACCAGTAAGAGCAACTTTAAATCCTGCTGGAAACAATATCTGCACACTTGAATATACATGGCAATGTGGACGCACCACAAATGGTAGAAAAGAAAGTTATTTCAAATGCGGTGTTATGTAAAGGAGATAGGGAAATTAAGATTGATTGGTTCTAAAATGAAATTTTATTGTTTTATTTACTCTGCAGGATGAAAATCAAGGTCTGTCAAGTGTATTTTAAGCTCTTATTTTAGGAAAATATGAAATTACATAAGTGAGATTTTACCAGCAAGATTTTTTGGCTTTGCTACTTCTAAAAATCTATTTTCCCCATGTTAGAGAAAATCTTTAAAACATGTTATGTCATGTCACTTCCCCCTCAGGATCAAATGCAAAACTCTGACAAATGGTCCTATATCGCCTCCCCACACTGTCCCCATAAATGCCACTCAGTCCATCCCCATTCACTCTCCTCTATACACACACTGGCCATCTTGCTGTTTCTCTAATACACCAGGCACGTGCACACCGGAGGACCTTTCCACCTGCAATTTCTTTTCCTTGGAAATCTCTCCCCCCAGATACCCACATGGCTTGCTCTCTCAATTCCCACAAGAATCTGTCACGTTTAAGAGGAAGGCCTCCCTGGCCACCCTGTGTATAGCAGCGGCCTTCCCCCATGTTATTCTCTGCCCTACTTACCTGGATTTACTTACTGCCACCTAGCACATCACTGTACTGCTTTGTTTATTATCTGTCTCCTCAACTACAAAGTAAAATTATGGGAGCAGGGACTTTTTGCCATATCCCAAGTCCTCATTAAAAAAAGAGGAAATTTGGGCACAGACATTGCTATGGTCTGAAAGTTTGTGTCCCCCTAAAATTTATGTGTTGAAATCTTAACCTCCAAGGTGATGGTATTAGCAGGTGGAGGTCACTGGGAGGTCATTGCCCTCATGATTGGGATTACTGCCTTTATAAGAGACCCCACAGAGCTACCTTGCCCCTCCCACCATGTGAGGACACAGTGAGAAGTCAGCAATCTGCAACCTAGGAGAGGTCTTCATCCAAACCCGACCAGGCTGACACCCTGACCTTGGACTTCCAGCCTACGGAACCGTGAGAAATAAATTTCTGTGTTCTACAGGCGGCACATAAACAACCTATAAACCTTAGAACAGTGGTTCCTAAACTTGTCTGTGCTTTGGAATCACCTGGAGGGTTTAAAAAACTACTGAGGCCAGTGCTCTGTCCCCAGGCGTTGTGATTTAGTTGGTCTAGGCTGTGGCCTGGACTTTGGGATCTTAAAAATATCCTCAGGTAATTCTAACGTGCAGACAAGTCGAGACCACTGACTTCGTGGCATTTTGTTACAGCAGTATAAACAGACTAAGGCAGACAAGCATTCTGGGAGAATGCCACGTGGAGGTGAAGTCGGGTGATACTTCTACGTGCCGAACAATTCTAATATTGCCAGCAACCACCAGTCACTGGGGGGAGGCATGGAATAGATGCTTCCTCACAGCCCTCGGAAGGAACCAATCCTGCCAGCATCTTGGTCTTAGATTTCTAGCCTTCAGAATTGTGAATCAATACATTTCTATTGTTTGAGCCACTAAATTTGTGCTACTTCCTTACAACAATCCTGACAGACTAATACACACGGTGGGCTCAGTTCTCTAACTAGTCTAAGAAGAATGACTGATCTTCAAGTTTTCAGCTTTTCTTTGTCGTAAGGACAAGAGTGACAACCCCCAAGCTCTTTACACGTCAGAGTGGAAACCAAGAGTCCCCAGTGCCTTGGATTTTTTAACCTTAAAATGATTTTTTTAAACATTTAAGGTTTATAAAAACCAATAATAAAAGAATGTTAAGTTCTATATCATCGAGAATTAAAGAGGAAAGTTTCACAGATGTGAGACCTGAAAAATAAAGGAGAGAATTGAGAAACAGAAGAACACAAAAAAGAACGGGAAAGATAAATACAGCAAAGACAAAAGACAAACCCAGATATGTAAAAAAGCCAGATGCACAAAATGGAAAAGGAAAATACACATCCCCACACCCCCCAAAACAGAGAGTCCTATTTAAAGACATAATAAAGACATATACCTACTAGGTATAAAATAAGTTACAAGGGTATAATGTATAGCACAGGGAATATAGTCAATATTCTATAATAACTTTGTATGGAGTATATTCTATAAAAATATCAAATTACTATATTGTACACCTGAACCTAATATAATATTGTAAGCCAACTATACTTCAATTAAAAAAAAGACTTAAATATAAATCATATAGAGTCACAGAACTCCATTTTTGTAGCATTTACATTTTTTCATTGTTTGCAACATCATAAAAAAATTTTATATTATAGTGCATTTTTGCAACTAAAATGAAAAATTGGGTCATTACTCCTAAGTCAGTGGTCTCGACTTGTCTGCACATTAAAATTACCTGAGGATATTTATAAAATTCCAAAGTCCAGGCCACAACCTAGACCAACTAAATCACAATGCCTGGGGACAGAGCACTGGCCTCAGTAGTTTTTTAAACCCTCCAGGTGATTCCAAAGCACAGACAGGTTAGGAACCACTGTTCTAAGAAAATACTCCATTGCATTGGTGAAAACTTAATGGAGGACCAGATGTTCCTTGGCCAAAAGTTAAACTTCCTACTTCAGTAAATATAATCATCCTTCAGGTCCTACATTTCAGAAAATGTCTCCATATGACTGAGTTTTAATTAATTAATTAATGCAAGCCCAGACAGGGCAGGAGGCCTAAGAAGAAGCAGGGTCTGAAATTCCTTTTTTTTTTTTTACGAGACGTCAACGGTTTATTGGATAGGGGATCTTACAGGTCCGCAGCAAAACGTCCTGGAGCAACACCCCACCTTGTAGAGCTGATGGCAGGCAGGCAGGCAGGACAAAGCAGCAATCTTCACTCCTCACGGGAGAAGGAGGCTACCATTTACCGGGGAATTGATGTCAGGTTGGCTCATCAGTTACCAGGGAAAACAGGTGCTAAGAAATAGAGTTGGGAGGAGGTGTTATAGAGAAAGTTATTGCAGAAGCCGAAACAAGGTCTATGTCCACAAAGTAACTGGAGGAAAAAAACCAAAGTCTTAACACACTGGAAGGAGGCTCAGAAACAGAGGGACCGTCTAAGGCAACGAATGGTTCCCAAGGCTCTGCTGGCCATTGGAATCACCTGACTGCTGTGCCCAACCATTCTGATCTCATTGGTATGCGGGGCTCCCAAGGGCATCGGGAGTTTTTAAGTACCTCCAGGTGATGCTAATGTGCAGTAAAATCAGAACCACAGCTCTAGTTTTTCAGGAATTCATTGTCCCCACAGGCTGTTCTATGCCCTCTGTGGTCGGGCCAAGTGGGATAGGTGTCCACCTGGATGGATGACCATCTTGGATGCCAAAGCTGTGCTGCAGAGCGAAACTTCTCCAGCTGTGCTTATAGGGAATCCCCTACACCAGCTCAATGGACGCATCCACACTCCTTTGCTTACAGAGTTTTGAACTCCATAAACAGCACTTGTGAATTTGCAACTCTAGGATCCAACAGATTCATGAGAGCAAGAAATGTCTCATTACTTTAGTTTCTTTTAAAAAATTAAAATTCCTCCCACTGCTTCAACTCCCTTAGAGAGACACGCCATTTCAATCTTTTGAGGGATCATTTCCCTAGCCCCAGCATTATGCAAAGTTCCAAGGATTCCTTCAAAAAGCAAACTAGCCTGTGGCGATAGTTTTCCTCTTTTCATTGATGACACCGTATAACCCCAAAATGTACATTATCCAAGCGTACACTTTTTTGAAAAGAAATGTGGAAATCATCTCATCAAAATAAAATTTTATAAATAGGTTATTATTAAGAAACAGATTTCTAATAAATCAATGAATTGATTATTTGTTAAATTCATTGGGAATCAGGTTTGCTTAATCCCCCAATTGGTCTTTGTGAACACTTATTACACATAAGAAATTTTTTATAAATATTTTACACTGCAGAAGGATGACAGACATTAATTCTATCTTCAGAAATGTATAATTATTCTAACAGGAAGGAATAAAGTTGCCATGAGAAAAGTAGGGATTAAAAAAAAACTCAGAGGTTTCCCTGGTGGCGCAGTGGTTGAGAGTCTGCCTGCTGAGGCAGGGGACACGGGTTCTGTGCCCCGGTCCGGGAAGATCCCACATGCCGCGGAGCGGCTGGGCCCGTGAGCCATGGCCGGGGAGCCTGTGCGTCCGGAGCCTGTGCTCCGCAATGGCAGAGGCCACAACAGTGAGAGGCCCGCGTACCGCAAAAAAAAAAAACACAAAAAGACCTCAGTAATCAGAAAAGTGAGAGCATATGTGGGAGACAGGAAAAGGAAGCAAAGGGATCAGAGAAGGTTTTATCATGAAAAATAGCAGTTGAGCTGAACTTTTAAGGGTGCCTATGACTGGTTGATTCAATCTCACTCTCATCATTTCATTTAATTTCTGTGAAAACCCAGTGTGGTGTGTGGAGCAAGAATTATTGCA
Organism: Globicephala melas; assembly: GCF_963455315.2. Classification (NCBI taxonomy): domain Eukaryota; kingdom Metazoa; phylum Chordata; class Mammalia; order Artiodactyla; family Delphinidae; genus Globicephala; species Globicephala melas. The sequence continues at coordinate 15,382,257 of NC_083326.1, forward strand.
TCAGCGTCAGTATCATCACACTTTTTCAAGTGAAGAAAATGAAGACCTGAGGTGATTAACTATATATATGTATAATTGAATCACTTCGCTGTACAGCAGAAATTAACACAACACTGTAAATCAACTATATTTCAATTTAAAAAACAAACAAAAAACTTATCCAATGTCATAAGGCTTATCAGTGATAGACTTTGAACTTGAAATTCCATCCATCCAAATACCATCCTCTCAGCCATTCCAAGGACAGGAGGGGGCGAGATGCCTCCAGTGGCCAGAGTTCAGCTTGAGGGTCAGTCGGTGGTCACGTTCTCTTGACTAAGCAGATGGTGTCAGTTCTAGTCTGAAAGCCAACGAGTTCCAGACCCAAGAAGAGCTGATGTTTCAGTTTACATCCAAAGGCAGGAAAAGCTAATACCACAGGCTCAAGGCAATCAGGCGAGAGGAGCTCCCCCTTACTTGGCTCGTTTGTTGTTGTTGTTCTATTCAGGTCTACAGTTGATTGGATTGGATTGTTTGGACGAGGCCCACCCATAATAGGGTGGTCAACCTGCTTTGATGACATATGGGGAAGGCTGGATGGAGTTGGAGTGTGAGGGGATATGAGAAGGGAAGATTCAATTCCCTGGTGAGATATCCAGCTTTCAAGGTCTTTCAAGGCCTGGCCGTAGTCCTTGGGGCTGTCAGGGCTTCTGATGAACAAATAAGATGCCAAAGGTTAGAAGAATGCACCTGTCCCCTGTGGAGAATTACACCTTGCCACACGTCCAAGCTCCCAGCTACAGCCTAGGACATGGCCACTGGGTCCTGACAGTCTAGCTTTGATTTAAAGCAGTTCACAGATTGCTTCATCAGTAGCTGACTTGAGGCTGTCTAAACCATCCTAGATTATTAAATCCCAGATCCAGATTTTCGTGGCTGCTTTTTTCTCTAGCTTTAGCTGTGGCATATTCTGGTCAAACAATGCTTACCCTCTCTCACCACTCCATTCATTGTCTGCATCTCAGCCCACAGTTATGTTGTCAGCCTCCATTTGGGAAAAGACCGTACCCCAATCACTTATGCAATTTACTATACAACTGGCTCTTTGACACACGGTGTGTGCCCTCAGCCCTGGCACAGAGCAATACACCCATGCCACGACAACGAAACAGTGAACCATTGCAGGAAGTTTGATCTTTAGAATAGCCCTTTAGGTAGTTTACAGTTAATTAGCTCAGTGTAACAGAATGTGCTCAGTACTGTGATAATAAATATGAAGAATCACCTTGTGGGGCTTTAATTATGACCCATTATGTTATTACTTTTTAATTGGCAATTTATCAAGTTAAGTGATGAAGTGTAGAATTATAACTCCCAAACGATAAAGCATATTTAATTTTCAAAGGAAAATCTATTTAATTTTATTTGTTTAATCATGCAAAGTTGGATTCTAATTACCACTGAAATATTTCTTATAGGAAATATTTTCTTCTTGAAGGTGGAGTTAAATTTTCCACAAGCTCATTTTGGATTTTGCAATTCTTTTTGCTGTTGAAAATCAAGTTCGATTTTTCTGTCTACCTGTCCAGAAACAAAACTCCTTTTGAAGGTTGTGCTTTACCCTGGTTAGCACATGGTTCCTTGGAGTATAGGAGAGACATTCTGTGAATCTTTCTTTTGTTTTACTGTACCTTCTACATTGTAAAATCAATGAAGTGCTTCCTTGCTTTCAGTCTGAAATACATGATTTTGCCCTGACTGCTTAATAAAAATGCCTTATAAGTGCTCCTTAATCTTTTCCTACTAAAACTGGAGAAATTCAGCAATATTCATGGAATGACGAATATGTGCAAGGGACTCCATGCACTTCAAGTCTTAAAGAAAGAGAGGGACATTTTTATGTCTTCCTACTTCTGTGCCTTAGAATACACCAAGTATAACATAAAACCTATTAGATGTACTATAAATGTTGGCTCATTAATATTTAATAGAAATATTTGACGAAGGAAAGTTTTTGGTTATTATCACTTAGAAAATCCAGGAAAGGACACTGATTTTCCATCTATTTTCAAAATGTTTTGCAATTGTATCTGTTGTGTTTTTTTCTACAATAAATATGAATTAGGTGGTGTTTATATCCCTACTTATAAACAAAGAAACATAGAAACATATGAACTGCTCAAGTGAATGGTCCAATCCCAGAGCAAGTATAAAATAAACGTCCTGTTTTATGTTTTCCAGATGGTATAAGGATTCTTATCTGGTTGCTGCTGTGTTCTCAATAATGCCAGGTTGCTTGCACCTTATTCAGCTGAACTCCTTGGCATTTCACCTGCTCTGCTGCTATGTCGTCTCCTCGCCATCTATGAGCACTCCTCCCAATTGAAGGGACAGAGGGGCACCAAACACTGATTATATCACAGCCTCTTCATTGCTTTTCTGCCTGGCCTTCCCGTTTCTCACCTACTTGGAATGCAATTCTTTTTGCTCAATATAACCATTCCAGCACCCTCCTTTCCTCCCCAAACTATTCTTTCTCCCTATATAAGTGGTCTCCAGAAATTTCCGATTGCATCTCATTAAACAATGTTTTCAAAGTGGAATCTGCCTATAACGTGGATAAGATGTTTTCTGTCACACTAACCAGACAGTAACCCTTGAGATTGCTTCCAGGTCTCCAGAAAATTTGAAAACTACTTAACACCACACGTTTACAATTACAAAATAAAATTAAGATAAGCTATGGCCAAGATCTGAGATGGAAGAGTTATTTGAAGTTACAATATCTAATTCTTCCCACCTTATTTTTGTGGTGGTTTAGACTTTAATTTTCATAAGCCAATATTTATGATATTTTTTTTTAAACTGTGTCATTTGGAACTAAATTATTTGTCTGCCACATCATCTCAATCAATGGAAGATACTGCACTGAAAAAAAAAATCAGGGCTTCCCTGGTGGTGCAGTGGTTGAAAGTCCGCCTGCCGATGCAGGGGACACAGGTTCGTGCCCCGGTCCGGGAGGATCCCACATGCCGCGGAGTGGCTGGGCGCGTGAGCCATGGCCGCTGAGCCTGTGCGTCCGGAGCCTGTGCTCCGCAACGGGAGAGGCCACAGCAGTGAGAGGCCCGCGTACCGGAAAAGAAAAAAAAAAATTCAAATACCTCAATGGATTACTAAAGGAAACTATTTTAATCCATTTAAAATCATCTCCAATTAGTGAAGATTGACAGTTCACCATATTTAACTGTGAAAGGTATGAAGCACTTAATTTTTTTGGTTGACTGGGCATTTTAATTAAAAATGCCATTGATTCCACCAGTGGAATTTTACCCCAAATAGTAAGCTATATGTGGTTATTAGCATACAACATAAGGTAATAAGATAAAACCATACCGTTGGCATGTATGAATTTAATTTGTCTTTATCAACAATTAGACTAAAGGGATAATAAAAATTTGATTAGTATATTTGCAATTTAAAAAATAGCAAGCCATTAACTCCTCTTCATTATGGCACAGCCGTGACATCTAACCATAAATTAGCTTACATTAGCTATTACTCACTGTCATAAAGAACTTAACATATTTCACATTTTGCTTCAAACTGGAGCATATTCCAAATTATTTTTATAGTTTAAAGGCACTGTTGAAAACACTTCTAGAGACAAAGGTAAATTTTCAAAATACAAATATTTTCATCTGGAGTATTGAACACTTAATTCTTTTATTTTCTTAAACATCCTTATTGGAGTATAATGGCTTTACAATGTTGTTTTAGTTTCTGCTGTACAACAAAGTGAATCGGCTATACATATACGTATATCCCCATATCCCCTCCCTCTTGCGTCTCCCTCCCACCCTCCCTATCCCACCCCTCTGGTGGTCACAAAGCACCGAGCTGATCTCCGTGTGCTATGTGGCTGCTTCCCACTAGCTAGCTATTTTACATTTGGTAGTGCATATATGTCCATGCCACTCTCTCACTTCGTCCCAGCTTCCCCTTCCCCCTCTGTGACCACAAGTTTGTTCTCTACATCTGTGTCTTTCTTCCTGCCCTGCCACTAGGTTCATCAGTACCGTTTTTTTTAGAATCCATGTATGTGTATTAAAGCCATAATTCAAAAAGATACATTTACCACAATGTTCATTGCAGCACTGTTTGTAGTAGCCAGGACATGGAAGCAACCTAAGCGTCCATCAACAGATGAATGGATAAAGAAGATGTGGCACATATATACAGTGGAGTATTACTCAGCCATGAAAAGGAACAAAACTGAGTTATCTGTAGTGAGGTGGATGGACCTAGAGTCTGTCATAGAGAGTGAAGTAAGTCAGAGAGAGAAAAGCACCATGTTCCTTATCGGGACCTCCTGCTGTAGGACAACTCAGGCAAGCAGACCTGGCCAAGGCAGGTGGTTTCGGTCAACAGTTCCCTAACACCTATAAGGTGAAAATTTAGAACCCATCTTCAACCTAATATGATCTCCTGGGGAGGAAAAGGCCTCTTCATTAGAGCTAAATTATCAAAGGGCAAAGGAGAAGGCTGTAGTGGCAAGCTGATTTATTCTCTCCCTGTTGAAAAGGTGCCTTCCACTTTCTCAACGTGTGATACAGTTACAGTACTGTAATGTCAGAGAAAATAATAATGGTGAGGATGTTGTAAAATTCTATTTTTCTAGTCTATGTATGCCTTGAAAACTTATATTTTAGAGACAGACTTGACAGAGTATATCGCACAGTGATACAATTACTGAAAAAGAGCTCTGGGCTTTGGTCAAAGTCACATTACTGATTTTATTTTTTCTTTACTCCTAAGCAGTTGGAAGTGTTTTTCTTTACTCCTAAGCAGTTGGAAGCAGTTGGAAGCAGAGCATGTCTTCATTTATAATTTAGCACAGAACGCTGGTGGCCGTGTGGAAGAGGCTGTGTGGGTTGCAAGAGCTGATTCTAATAAACTCATTAGGAGGCTGTTGCACTGACACAGTCAAGATGTAATTTGCATCTAGACTTCAGCAGGAAATTCTAGAATGGAGAGAAGACATGGGGGGACATTTGGGAAATAGAATCTAGAAGCAAAAGAATGTATTTTAAAAATCTAACATTAAACAATTCCTTTCTCTCTTAAATTAGTTCCACGGTAGGACGTTGGAGTCTGGATTACAGTGGTGGCCGTCTTATTCCAAATCTTCTCAAACATCACCTACTCCTCCGCCCCCAAATAAAAAATCAACAAAGAGCACAAATATAACCACATCTGACAAACATCTTTAGCATTATTTGGAGGCAGAAAATACCACAACCTTCAGATTACTTATAAATCGAGAAATAAACATCAGCTTTGATCATAAGCAGGCATAAGAAAGAAAACTCTCAGAAGAAGCACAGATTAAATTATACTCAAAAGGGAAAGTTTAAGAATAAATGCCCAAGTATTTAATGCAGTTCTAGATCTTTGTAGTTTAAATCACTGGCTACAGGGAAGGAGCTTGAAAATAAGCAGGCCTGGAAGTTGCAGCCTTGAAAAACATTGTTTTGGGGGGAGAATCATAAAAATAGAGAGGAGATATGGCTGTGAAAGTAAAGAAGGAAATATGGGAATCATTAAGGATCTTGCAGAAATAAATGAGTAACATGACATGCCAACTCTTTCCCCTCCTATAACCACTGCCACTACCATCATTTATTCAAGAAACTGAATTTCATTTAACTGAGTGACGAGAGTTCTCTTGAACGTGGGACTGTGTCCTACAAAGCCCTAGACATAGGGAAAATTAAATCAATTTGATTCAAAAGAAGAAGAAACCAAAAGTGTGAATCACAATATTTCAACTGATGAAAGATTTCTCCAAAAAGCAATCATGAAACAGAGGAAAAATATAATGCACCATTGAATTAAATATCCTCATATAGAAATCTGGGGATAGGAAAGATATCTTAAATCACTAATTCAAAAACTAAAATCATAAAAAAACCAAGAACAGGGAGAAAGGCAATGAGAGTTGTTTGAACAAAGGAAAAACATTCTATCAGAAATAACGACTAAACACAAGGTAATTACAAAGTGCTCAGTGTAGAATCCATTCAAGTAACAATAAGGGACCCTGAAGAAAAGAAGGAAAATATGGAGAGAATTAACATAACACAAAGAACAGAGTGAAAAGTGTCAGAGAGGAAGTGGTTGAAATGGAAGAAGGCAATAAGATCCAATGATTCGTGTAAATAGAATTCCTGAATTAAAAATACAAAACAATGAAATAGAATTAATATTTAAAACTATTTGTTAATCCAGAAAACTTTCTGGAGATAAAAGACCTGAATCTTTTTAGATTGGCCTCACCAGTTACCTGGAAAAATTGATTCAGAACAATCAACCAGAAGGTATACCCTAGTGATACCATTAGACTTTAAAAATAAAGAAAAATAATCCTTAGCGTTTTCGAACTAAAAGACCAATTAATTTAAAGGGCAGGAGAATTACCCTGACCTTATCTTCTCAAAACTAACATTCAAAGCAATGAAAGAATGGAGCAGAATTTTCAAGAAACTTAAGGAAAGAAAGTGCTAATTGAGGACTTTATATCAAATAAATTCTATGTCTTCTTTCTGAGAGGGAATTAAATTGTATTCTTTGTTCCTGAATCCTACCAAATTCTCAAAATGGTATTCAACATCTGTATGTTCTCTTTTGTTTCTATTTGTCCCAATCTACTTACGTCCACTGTGTGTGGTAGGCATATGTAGTGAAGAGTATCATGAAACAGAGAACAATACACTCCAGATTTATATGCTGTTACTCTGAGCACACAATTTAATCTACATATTGAATAATTTGATATTTTGATAAGGTTATATATCTGTTAACATTAGAACTACTCCTAAAATGTTTTCAATTTTGAAAGTTTTAACCCCTTGTAAATTGAAATACTACACTAACTCAAAGATAAAATATTCAAAGAGCTTTTGAAAAGACATCCTTGATTCTTAGGTGAAAAGAGGTAATTAATGCAAATTTAAACATGAAGTCTTTATCTACAGAAAATGTCCATTCTTATTCCTTCAACAACAGACATAAATTTCATTCTTAGTAAGTTCTGAAGATCCCTTTAGTTACTATTCTGTTTACAAAGAGAAAGAGAACAAACCTCAGTTTATGATGCATCTTTGATACCTGCTTTCTAAGTTATGACAGTCAGAAGAATACTCATATAATGCAGTTTCTCATGGAGCCTATTTTTATATTCCGAGCATTCTTCCAATTATTATTTTAACCAAACTGTTTAACAGAGTTCATCAGACTGGTGTGATTGGGGTAACTCTTGAAGTATTGGTGATTTTTATCAGTCCCCAGTTTAGGGAGAAAATTTTCCTTAATAAACAGCTATATAAAATTTACATCTCTAAGTAACTTACAAATGTTAACTGATTCAAAGCTTACAAAGAATTCTATATTAGACACTATTGTTTTATCCCCATTTTACACATGAAGCACAAGGTAAAACGACTAGTACGTGGTGGAAATGGGATTTGAACACAGTCATTCTGGCTCTAGAATCTGTGCTTCTCAAATGAAATAAATCAAAAGGTTGACTCACAGTTTGTGTTTTCATGAATAATTCTTTAGAAGACTGCTGTAGACTGAATGTTTTTGTCTCCCCGAAATTCAAATGTTGAAATCTAATTCCCAGTGTGATGGAAGTCGGAAATGGGTCCTTTGGGAGGTGATTAGGTCATAAATGGGATGAAGTAAAAGCGATCCCAGAGAGCTCCCTTGCTCCTTCTGCCACGTGAGGATACAGCAAAGGCTGTACCGGGAAACAGGTTCTTGCCAGACACTGAATCTACTGGCACCTTGATCTTGGACTTCCCAGCCTCCAGAACTGTGAGAAATGAATTTCTGTTGTAAACTACTTAGTCTATGGTATTTTGTGATGGTAGCCCAAATGGATTAAGACAAATGCCTTATAAAAGTCCCATAGTTTTTTTCTTATACATAATGCATAATAGACAAGATAAGTAAAATATAAAATTCCAATACTCAGATGACTTGAAAATTCACAGGTGACAAAACACAAATCACTGGTCGTTCTGTGATGTATAAAATTAGCAACAGGAGGGAGGTAGAAGTGACCGCCTGGAGTCATATTTGAAATTTTAAGCAAGAATGAATACCAGAGGTAGGAGATAGGAATTAGAGTTCCGTTAAAGAGTAGTCTCTTTCTGTTAATATTGAGACAAGTGATGTTAAAATAATAAAAGTTATCAAGACTAACACTAAGACAAACCAGATGAAGAGGAATTCTGGATCTGTTAAAGATTTCTAACCTCTCACTCTGTGCATCCATTCTCCTCCTGAGTCCTTTGATCATCTTTCCCATCATTACTTTCTCAGGTGGATTGCCTATCTCCACTTAGTTCTTCTGGGGCTTTACCTTGTTCCTTTGTCTGAAACATATTCTTGCGCCGCCTCATTTTGTCTAAGTCGCGATTTGTATTTTTATGTCTGTGGTAGGTTAGTTACATTTCTGGAACTTGGAAAAGTGGCACTCCTTAGGAGGCTCCTACGCGTCCCAGCAGCGCACTCCCCTCTCGTCTCCCAAGCTCTATGCTCTAGGGGTTCCCCCAAGAGGGCTGCATGGCTCCTTCTGTCGCGGTGGGCTGGGCTGACTATGTGGGTGGTCTGGTAGGCTTGGTTGGCCCCTAGTCTGCGGGGTTGCCAGGCCCTGCCTTGTGCGATGCTGCTGGCTGCTGTTAGCGGGACTTGGTCATGAGGTGGCTGGTTGCAGAATCCTCGGGGCCCGGGGGCTAGAGCTTGCTCACTGGTCGGCGGAGTCAGTGTCCTGAAGACTGTGTTGCCCACCCACTGGGAGGAGAAGCCAGATCCTGGGATGAGTGCTGGACTACAGGCAGGCGGGACGGGGTCCTGGAGTCTGTTCGGGGCCCAGGGATCCCGGAGTTTGTTTCAGATTGCTGGTTGGTGGGTTGATTCTTTATACCTTTGGGTATAAGGTCCGGTGTGTCCTGACAGTGGCATTGGCCAGGGCCCGGGCCCAGCTAGTCCCAGCTAGGCTCTGGCGTCTGCCCCCTGGTATGTGAGGCTCCTCCGCAGGCTTGCGCAGTCTTCCTGGCGGGGCTGGTGCCCTTCCACTGGTGGGTGGAGCTGGGTCTTGGCTGTCTGGTGGGCTGGGCCATGTCTAGGAGCGTGTCCGAGGTGACTGCCGGGCTCTCTAGGCTATAGACAGCCTGTCGGCTGATGGGAGGGACTATGTCCCGTCCAGTTAGCTGTTTGGCCTGAGGCGCCGCAGCGTTGGAGCCTATAGGCTGTTGGGCGGGACCAGGTCTTGACGCTCAGGAGGCAATAGGTCAGCGGCCCGGAGAGTTCACGGGGCTATTCCCCAATACGTCAGCCACCAGTATATAAGTTCCTCACAAGCTTCAGCTGCTACCTGCGTCCCACCGCCCGCCCTTCTCGTCGCTTTCCTGCATCCCCAGGAGACTCTCTGAGACCAGCAGGTAGGTCTGGCCCAGGCTCCTACCAAATCACTGCTTTTGCCTTTGGCCTGGCGCGCGTGAGATTCTGTGTGCAACTTTAAGAGTAAAGCCTCGGGGCTTCCCTGGTGGCGCAGTGGTTGAGGGTCCGCCTGCCGATGCAGGGGACGCGGGGTCGTGTTCCGGCCCGGGAGGATCCCACATGCGGCGGAGCGGCTGGGCCCATGAGTCATGGCCGCTGAGTCTGCGCGTCCGGAGCACAGAGTAAAGCCTCTATTTCCCCCAGTCCTGTGGGGCTCCTGCAATTAAGCCCCGCTGGCCTTCAAAGCTAAATGCTCTTGAGATGTGTCTTCCAGGTGCTGGAACCCCAGGCTGGGGAGCCTAATGTGGGGCTTGGAACTCTCACTCCTGTGGGAGAACCTCTGCAATATAATTATTCTCCAGTTTGTGGGTCGCCTACCGCAGGTGTATGGGATTTAATTTTATGGCGAGTGCGCCCCGCCCACCCGTCTCGTGGTCCTTTCTTTGTCTTTAGTTGTAGAAGATCTTTTCTGGTAGGTTCTGGGTTTTTTTCTTTTTTTCCTTCAACGGTTGTTCTGCAGATAGTTGTGGTTTTGGTGTGCTCATGAGAGGAGGTGAGCTCAGGTCCTTGTACTTTGCCATCTTGGCCGCTTTCCTGCTAATTCAAGGAATTCTGGGTCTGGATGAAGTGCTCAGAGTTAGTCTGAGATGGATTCCACTGGAGCATGAATCCAGGTGGAGTTTATACTATTATATTCTTTCTCTTTGAAGCTACACCAGATTTCTAACGCCAGGTGTTGAATCTTTTCAGTAGGATTTACAGAATTTGACAGCTTCGGACTGATTATCATTTGCTTTATATCTCTAACTGCAAGTTTATAGAATGAAAGTTGTTACTTTCCTTTTGCGTTGAACTCTGACTCTTTCACCTCAGACAACATAGTGTGCGTTTCTATCATAAAACCTCACTTAACTCAAAGGAACTGTTTATTTACAAGGATTGGCAAGCAGTAAATCAAATACTTTGAAAAGAATAAATGTTGAATGTTATTATTTTTTTTGCCTTGGTAGACATTTATCTTTTCCAATAAATTGATAGGATCTGCAACTGTTTGGAGAAAATTTAGTCTCTTAAACCTGTAAAGCTGAAATAAAGTGTGTATAAAATCTTCATAAGGAAACGTCTATACTCTACATTTTTTCTGAAGCACTTAAAATACTTTATGTTTCCATGTGCATTCTCATGGAAATTAGTTTCCCATTAAATAAAAGGGAATCAGGTTGATTGTCATGAGCAATGAATGTGGAGTCAGAAGGATTGGTTTTATGTCTCAGTTTCACAACCTAATTATTCTGAGACTTTAGGAAATTAACAGAAACGCTTAGTTTCATTATCTGTAAAATAAAAGTAATAATAGTATCCTGCCTACTTTACCACAGTATTTAATGGATCCAATTAAATAGCTCGTATGAATGTGTGTCAGTTGTACACCTGCAATCAATTATATACTATCGAAACTTACAAGAAAAAAAACTTTGCTTCTGAATTCTTTAATTGCTTATGGTGTGCTTATTGAAAAGAAGATATAATATTCACTATTGTGATATTGTCATTTACAATAAGAAATATGTATTTGGTCTTTGCCCCCATTTCTGGCACAGAGCTACTCAAACCCTTAAAATTTCCTAAGTGAAGAGAGCAACATAGTTTGTTATGTTAATGAGGTCACTTTTGGACCCTACCTAAGGATGGGGCTGGTTGCCATGAGAACCAACCTCATAATTAGAGGAGTGGAACTTTCAGTCCCACCCCACAACTTCCCGGAAGGGGAGAGGCTAAGGTTGCAGCCAGTGTCCAGTGATTTAATCAATTCTGCCTCCATAAAAACCCCAGAAGATTGGGGGGTGTGGTGGGCTGGGAGTTTGGTTAGCTTCTGGGCTGGTGATCACACAGAGGTCCTGGGAAAGTGGTGCACCTGAACAGGGCCTAGAAGCTCCATGCCCCATTCAGCATAATTTGCTCTATGCATCTTTTCCATCTGGCTGTTCTTGAGTTATACCCCATTATAATAAACCAGTAATGTAGTAAGCAAATTTAGTAGGTTTCTCTGAGTTCTGTGAGCTGCTCTAGGAAATTAGTCAAACCTAAGGAGAGTTCATGGGAACCCCTGGTTTATATCCAGTCGGTCAGAAGTACGAGTAACCTGGACTTGGCGACTGGTGTCTGAAGAACAAGGAGAATGTAGTGGGAACTTCCAATCTGTAGCCAGTCAGAAGCACAGGCAATAATCTGGGCTTGCAATTGGCATCTGAGTGGGACATGCAATCTTACAGGATTGAACCCTTAAATTGTGAGATCTGACATTATCTCTGGGAAGATAGTGTCAGAATTGAGTTGAATTGAGTTGAATTGTAGGACACCTAGTTGGAGGATACCTAGAGAGCATTGCTTGCTGGTGCTGGTGGAAACCCTCCCCCCACCCACACACAATTTGAATCCAGGAACCCAAAATAACTCTATTTTAAACAAATAATAAAAATCAAAAATATTAAGTATTAATATTATTATTAAAAAACTTTTAAAAAGGCTATGTCTTTGATTTCAATAGTGGCTAATGCCTTTCCTTTTTCTAAAAAATTTTTATTGGAGTATAGTTGATTTACAATTTTGTGTTAGTTCCAGGTGTACAGCAAATTGAATCAGTTCTACATATACGTACATCCACTCTTTTTAAAGGTTCTTTTCCCATATAGGCCATTACAGAGCATTGAGTGCAGTTCCCTGTGCTATACAGCAGGTTCTTATTAGTTATCTATTTTATAGATAGTAGTGTGTATATGTAAAGCCCTTACTTTTTGAACTGGTAGAAAGAACAGGAAGAAAAGCCCACTGCTATCCATTAGCAGTAAATACCTCTTTGTTCCTCCGTTTCCTCATCTGTAAAAAGAGGGATATATTATAAGATCTGATAAATCATTAAGGAGCAATTCACTTCTCAATAATCACAAACAAATACAGTTATAGCCCCCCTTTTTCGTACTCTGCAAATCCCTTTCTGCAGAGTACTTTCTTTCTACTCATAAAATAAAGATTCAGTTACCTGCAGACTCAATTCCACGAAGGGGCAAACAATGGAAAGAACTAATGGGGATGGGAATAAAAGCAAATGTGTCCTAAGTAGGATTCATAAAAATTTCTAACACTCTTCACTTCTGCAGCAATGTCTTGCAATGTGCTTCCATGATATTGTGTCACATTTGGAAGATTATCAGTTACAGAGTTGGATTAAAATAGGACTTTCTGAGTTACTACTAAGTTATTTGGAAAATGTAGTCAATAAGAATGTCTTATCTCTCAAACATTTAGGGTAATTTCTCTTTTACTAAGTTACTGAAGTTAAATTCTAAGTGTCTATGCTATTGGGTTGGGAAGAGAGAGCTATTTTGCAGGATGAGCTCATTGGGTTGGGGTAACTGTAAAGAATTTGACCTCTGTTAGTATGTTTGAGTGGTGTGCATGCCAGGGAGAAGGGTAGGAAATGAACCATCAATAATTGTGTACATGTTTGCATTTTTACTGGCTGATTGCATACTGGCTGTGGGGAAAAAGATTTTTCTAAGAGCTCTAGAATAAAGTAAAATTTTACTGCTTTAAAATTTACCGTTAAAAAAAAATTTACCGTTAAGCATATTTTATAAAAACCCAATCACAATACTTTATTCAGACTCCATCCTCCAAGGTATTTCATAAGACAAGATGACGCAGAGCTGTAATAACTTTCTAGAGCAGCAGATAGGTTCCCATCAGCAATTTCTATTGATTTAAAATTCTGATTTATAATCCTTAAAACTCCTTGGTGCTGCCGCTTTATTTTAGTTTTAATCTAAGACCTCTCAAATACTTTATAAAGTTTTAGCTACATTTCAAATTCTCCATAAGACACAACTTGCAAGATAAAGAGATTTTCTAGTATTTCCCTCTTTCCTTCCTTCCTCCCTTCCTTACAATCCATCAAGTGTTTAGTTAAATTCTGAGTTATAAAGAGTAAGCCAAATTGATGTCCATTCCTTCCTTCTTGGGGGGTCATTACCTTCCTCTCTCCCTTCCTCCTTCCTGTCCTCTCTACCTTCTTTCTTTCTTTCCTTCCTTCTTTTCTACTTTCCTCTCCTAAAATTCTCCCTCTACCTTCTCCATTTAACTCCCTCCCACTTTCTCCCTCTTTTCATTCTTCATTCTTTCGATTCTTTCCTGAGTACTTTTAGCATTAGTGGGGGAGGAGTAGTGATTGGCATAAAAAGATTAAATGTGCTGATGAAATTGGAAAAGCTCTGCTGTCTATGAGACAACTCTAGAATTATTTGTGATTTATTTTTCTCTTTGTGAATTCCTAGGTTAATATTTTTATTTTAATAACAGTTATTGAGATATTCTCTAAATTAAGAAATTGATGAGTGAATTTTCCCACAGACAGAAGGTATGATGGGAGTCTTTAGGTCATATCTGGTCTGGCTTTCCTTGTACTCTGTGACATGAAGATTATCACATGGAGGTTATTTCCTGGGATTATCACATTTTCCTCCCTCTCTCCCTCTGCCCTTCCTCCCTCCCTCCCTTCCTTCTTTCCTTCCTTCTTTCCCCTTTTTTTTGATAGACTGTAGTCTAATGGATCCTCCCTCAAAGATAACATGTAAATGAGAAACCCCACGTTTTAAAAAATTTTTGTTCCAGTGTTTTGGTCACTCAAGTTCACTTTTAAAATGCTATGGTAAATATTCTTACTAAAAAGGTAACAGAAAAATGATACAAAGCAGATTTTTACAAAAACAAGCAACAGTATTTCTTGCAACATATTTTGATAGTTTAAAGAAAGATCACATTTGACTGATTAATAGAGTAAATATCCTGCTATAGGTGTAAAACTTGCCATTTTCAAGGACAACTTGATTAATGGTTTTATTTGCAGATGCAGCTTTCCAGAGCCTGAAATGCATTACATCACCTAAGATTTTTCACCTTAAAATTTCCATGAATAAATGAATCTACCTACCTACATTAATAAAGCTTCATAAATTTGTGATTATTAGCAAAAATAAAGTTGTCATTTTGAATTTAGACATCATCATAAAAGTTGGGGGCACAATAAATATCATTCTTTTTTATAATGCTATTCAGCTTTATAAGTAAACTTAGTCAAAAGTTTCTATAGCTGTTAACGCTAAAGTTATTATCATTTTGATTTCTATGTGGTATGACTGATTAGTTTTTTAAAAAGACATTTCTTTAGAGCAGTTTTAGGTTCACAGAATATTGAGAGGAAGGCACAGAGAGACCTTCAAGATGGCAGAGGAGTAAGACGTGGAGATCACCTTCCTCCCCACAAATACATCAAAAATACACGTACATGTGGAACAACTCCTACAGAACACCTGCTGAACACTGACAGAAGACCTCAGACTCCCCAAAAGGCAAGAAAATCCCCATGTACTTGGGTAGGGCAAAAAAGAAAAGACTAAACAGAGACAAAAGAATAGGGATGGGACCTGCACCTCTGAAGGAAGAAAGATTTCCACACACTAGGAAGCCCCTTTGCGGGTGAAGACTGTGGGTGGTGGAGGGGGAAGCTTCGGAGCCACAGAGGAGAACGCAGCAACAGGGGTGCGGAGGGCAAATTGGAGAGATTCCCGCACAGAGGATCGTGCTGACCAGCACTCACCAGCCCGAGAGGCTTGTCTGCTCACCTGCCGGGACCGGTGAGGCTAGAAGCTGAGGTTCCGGCTTTGGAGGTCGGATCCCAGGGAGAGGACTGGGGTTGGCTGCGTGATCACAGCCTGAAGGGGCTAGTGTGCCACAGCTAGCCGGGAGGGAGTCTGGGAAAAAGTCTAGAGCTGCCGAAGAGGCAAGATACCTTTGTTTCAGGGTGCACAAGGAGAGGGGATTCCTTCCCAGTGTGCCCACAGAAGGAAGAGCACTGCCTAAGCAAGCTCCAGAGATGGGCATGAGCCACGGCTATCAGCTTGGACACCAGAGATGGGCATTAAACGCTAAGGCTCCTGCCACTGCCACTAAGAATCCTGTGTTCAAGCGTAGGTCACCATCCACACCCCCCTGGGAGCCTGTGCAGCACGCCACTGCCAGGGTCCCAAGATCCAGGGACAACTTCCCTGGGAGAACACACGGTGTGCCTCAGGCTGTTGCAATGTCACGCTGGCCTCTGCAGCCACAGGCTCACCCCACATTCCAATTATGATTACTGTACCCCTACCCCCTGGCCTGACTGAGCAAGAGAGCCCTAATCAGTTGCTGCTTTAAACCTCTCCTGTCTGGGTGGGGAACAGATGCCCTCAGGCGACCTACACGCAAAGGTGGGCCAAAACCAAAGCTGAACCCTGGGAGCTCTGTGAACAAAGAAGAGAAAGGGAAATCTCTCCCAGCAGCCTCAGGAGCAGCAGATTAAATCCCCACAATCAACTTAATAAATGATGCATCTAAAGAATACCTGAATAGACAATGAATGCTCCCAAAATTGAGGCAGTGGACTTTGGGAGCAACTGTAGACTTGGGGTTTGCTTTCTACGACTAATTTGTTTATGGTTTTATGTTTATCGTAGTATAGTATTTAGTGCTTATTATCATCGGTGGATTTGTTTATTGGTTTGGTTGCTCTCTTTTATATATATATAGATATATATTTTTTTCCCTTTTTCTATTTTGTGAGTGTGTATGTGTATGCTTCCTTGTGTGATTTTGGCTGTATAGGTTTGCTTTTATCATTTGTCCTAGGGTCCTAAGTAGGGTCCTAAACCCTATTTATCATAGGGTTCTGTTTGTTCCTTTTTTTCTCTCTCTTCCTTTTCTTCTGAGCCATGTGGCTGGCAGGGTCTTGGTGCTTCGGCTGGGTGTCGGACCTGAGCTTCCGAGGTGGGAGGGCTGAGTCCAGGATATTGGACTACCAGAAACCTCCTGGGCCCAGGTAATATCATCAGCGAGAGCCCTCCCAGAGATCTTTGTCTCAGCACTAAGACCCAGCTCCACCCAACGGGCAGCAAGCTCCGTGCCGGACACCGCAGGCCAAACAACTAGCAAGACAGGAACACACGTGCTGGACGCCCCATGCCAAAGAACTAGCAAGACAGGAACACAACACACCCATTAGCAGAGAGGCTGCCTAAAGTCATATTAAGTTCACAGACACCCCAAACACACCACAGGACACGGCCCTGCCCAGCAGGAGGACAAGGTACAGCCCCACCCACCAGAACACAGGCACCAGTCCTCTCCACCAGGAAGCCTACACAAGCCACTGAACCAACCTCACCCACTGGGGGGAAGACACCAAAATCAATGGGAACTACGAACCTGCAGCCTGCGAAAATGAGACCCCAAACACAGTATGTTAAACAAGATGAGAAAACAGAAAAATATGCAGCAGATGAAGGAGAAAGGTAAAAACCCACCAGACCAAACAAATGAAGAGGAAATAGGCAGTGTACCTGAAAAGGAATTCAGAGTAACGATAATAAAGGTGATCCAAAATCTCAGAAATAGAATGGAGAAAATACAAGAAACATTTAACAAGGACCTAGAAGAACTAAAGAGCAAACAAACAATGATGAACCACACAACAAATGAAATTAAAAATACTCTAGAAGGAATCAGAAGCAGAATAACTGAGGCAGAAGAACAGATAAGTGACCTGGAAGACAAAATAGTGGAAATAACTGCTGCAGAGCAGAATAAAGAAAAAAGAATGAAAAAAATTGAGGGCAGTCTCAGAGACCTCTGGGACAACATTAAACGCACCAACCTTCAAATTATAGGGGTCCCAGAAGAAGAAGAGAAAAAGAAAGGGTATGAAAAGTATTTGAAGAGATTATAGTTGAAAACTTCCCTAACATAGAAAATAGTCAGTCAAGTATAGGAAATGCAGAGAGTACCATACGGGATAAATCCAAGGAGAAACACGCCCAGACACATATTAATCAGACTGTCAAAAAATAAATTCAAAGAAAAAATATTAAAAGCAGCAAGGGAAAAGCAAAAATAACACACAAGGGAATCCCCATAAGGTTAACAACTGATCTTTCACCAGAAACGCTGTAAGCCAGAAGGGAGTTGCAGGACATATTTAAAGTGATGAAAGGGGAAAACCTACAACCAATATTACTCTACCCAGCAGTGATCTCATTCAGATTCGATGGAGAAATCAAAACCTTTACAGACAAGCAAAAGCTAAGAGAATTCAGCACCACAAAACCAGATTTGCAACAAAGGCTAAAGTAACTTCTCTAGGCAGGAAACACAAGAGAAGGGAAAGACCTGCAATAACAAACCCAAAACAATTAAGAAAATGGTAATAGGAACATACATCTCGATAATTTCCTTAAATGTAAATGGAGTAAATGCTCCAACCAAAATACATAGACTGGCTGAATGGATACAAAAACGAGACCCATATATATGCTGTCTACAAGAGACCCACTTCAGACCTAGGGACACATACAGACTGAAAGTGAGGGGATGGAAAAAAATGTTCCATGCAAATGGAAATCAAAAGAAAGCTGGAGTAGCAATTCTCATATCAGACAAAATGGATTTTAAAATAAAGACTATTACAAGAGACATGATGATGAAGGGATCAATCCAAGAAGAAGATATAACAATTGTAAATATTTATGCACCCAACATAGGAGCACCTCAATACATAAGGCAAATGCTAACAGCCATAAAAGGGGAAATCTACAGTAACACAATCATAGTAGGGGACCTAAACACCCCACTTTCACCAATGGGCAGATCATCCAAAATAAAAATAAATAAGGAAAAACAAGCTTTATATGATTAAACAAGAGGGACTTAATTGATATTTATAGGACATTCCATCCCAAAACAACAGAATACACTTTCTTCTCAAGTGCTCGTGGAACATTCTCTAGGATAGATCATATCTTGGGTCACAAATCAAGCCTTGGTGAATTTAAAAAAATTGAAATCGTATCAAGTAACTTTTCTGACCACAACGCTATGAGACTTGATATCAATTACAGGAAAAAATCTGTAAGAAACACAAACACATGGAGGCTAGTCAATACACTACTAAATAACCAAGAGATCACTGAAGAAATAAAAAAATACCTAGAAAGAAATGACAATGAAAACACAACAACCCAAAACCTATGGGATGCAGCAAAAGCAGTTCTAAGAAGTTTATAGCAATATAATCCTACCTCAAGAAACAAGAAACATCTCAAATAAAGAACCTAACCTTACACCTAAAGCAATTAGAGAAAGAAGAACAAAAAAACCCCAAAGTTAGCAGAAGGAAAGAAATCATAAAGATCAGATCAGAAATAAATGAAAAAGAAATGAAGGAAACAGTAACAAAGATCAATAAAAGTAAAATCTGGTTCTTTGAGAAGATAAACAAAATTGATAAACCATAGCCAGACTCATCAAGAAAAAAAGGGAGAAGACTGAAATCAACAGAATTAGACATGAAAATGGAGAAGTAACAACTGACACTGCAGAAATACAAAGGATCATGAGAAATTACTACAAGAAACTGTATGCCAATAAAATGGACAATGTGGAAGAAATGAACAAATTCTTAGAAAAGCAGAACCTTCCAAGACTGAACCCAGAAGAAATAGAAAATATGAAGAGACCAATCAGAAGCACTGAAATTGAAACTGTGATTAAAGTCTTCCAACAAAAAAAAGCTCAGGACCAGATGGCTTCACAGGTGAATTCTATAAAATATTTAGAGAAGAGCTAACACCTATCCTTCTCAAATTTTTCCAAAATATAGCAGAGGGAGGAAAATTCCCAAACTCATTCTACAAGACCACCATCACCCTGATACCAAAACCAGACAAAGATGTCGCAAAGAAAGAAAACTAGAGGCCAATATCTGTGATGAACATAGATGCAAAAATCCTCAACATACTACTAGCAAACAGAATCCAACAGCACATTAAAAGGATCATACACCATGATCAAGTGTGGTTTATCCCAGGAATGCAAGCAATCTCCAATAAACGCAAATCAATCAATGTGATACACCATATTAGCAAGTTGAAGGAGAAAAACCATATGATCATCTTCCATAGATGCCGAAAAATCTTTCAACAAAATTCAGCACCCATTTATGATAATAACTCTCCAGAAAGTAGACACAGAGGGAACCTATCTCAACATAATAAGGACCATATATGACGAAACCACAGCCAACATCATTTTCAATGGTGAAAAACTGAAACCATTCCCTCTAAGATCAGGAACAAGACATGGTTACCCACTCTCACAGCTGTTACTCAACATAGTTTTGGAAGTTTTAGGCCCAGCAATCAGAGAAGAAAAAGAAATAAAAGGAATCCAAATGGGAAAAGAAGAAGTAACACTGGCATTGTTTGCAGATGACATACTACACATAGAGGATCCTAATGATGGTACTAGAAAACTAGTAGAGCTAATCAATGAGTTTGGTAAAGTTGCTGGATACAAAATTAATGCACAGAAATCTCTTGCATTCCTATACATTAATGAAGAAAAGTCCGAAAGAGAAATTAAGGAAACACTCCCATTTACCACTGTAACAAAAAGAATAAAATACCTAGGAATAAACCTGCCTAATGAGACAAAATATCTGTATGCAGAAAACTATAACACACTGATGAAAGAAATTAGAGACGATACAAACAGATGGAGAGATGTACCATGTTCTTGGATTGGAAGAGTCAACATTGTGAAAATGACTATACTACCCAAAGCAATCTACAGATTCAATGCAATCCCTATCAAGTTACCAATTGCATTTTTCCCAGAACTAGAACAAAAAGTTTCACAATTTGTACGGAAACACAAAAGACCCCAAATAACCAATGCAATCTTGAGAAAGAAAAACAGAGCTGGAAGAATCAGGCTCCCTGACTTCAGACTATACTACAAACCTACAGTAATCAAGACAGTATAGTACTGGCATAAAAACAGAAATATAGATCAATGGAACAGGATAGAAAGCCCAGATATAAACCCACACGCATATGGTCACCTCATCTTTGATAAAGGAGGCAAGAATATACAATGGAGAAAAGACAGCCTCTTCAATCAGTGGTGCTGGGAAAACTGAACAGCTACATGTAAAAGAATGAAATTAGAACACTTCCTAACACCATACACAAAAATGAACTCAAAATGGATTAAAGACCTAAATTTAAGGCCAGACATTATAAAACTCTTAGAGGAAAACTTAGGCAGAACAGTCTACGACATAAATCACAGCAAGATCCTTTTTGATCCACCTCCTAGAGAAATGGAAATAAAATCAAAAATACACAAATGGGACCTAATGAAAATTAAAAGCTTTTGCACAGGAAAGGGAACCATAAACAAGACGAAAAGACAACCCTCAGAATGGGAGAAAATATTCACAAACGAAGCAACTGCAAAGGATTAACCTCTGAAACATACAAGCAGCTCATTCAGTTCAATATCAAAAAAACACAAACAACCCAATCCAAAAAGGGGCAGAAGACCTAAAATAGACATTTCTCCAGAGAAGATATACAGATTGCCAGCAAACACATGAAAGGATGCTCAACATCACTAATCATGAGAGAAATGAAAATCAAAACTACAATGAGGTATCACCTCCCACAGGTCAGAGTGGCCATCATCAAAAAATCTACAAACAATAAATGCTGGAGAGGATGTGGAGAAAAGGGAACCCTCTTGCCCTGTTGGTGGGAATGTACATTGATACAGCCACTATGGAGAGCAGTATGGACGTTCCTTAAAAAACTAAAAATAGAGCTACCATATGACCCAGTAATCCCACTAGTGAGCATATACCCTGAGAAAACCATAATTCAAAAAGAGTCATGTACCACAATGCTCATTGCATCACTCTTTACAATAGCCAGGACATGGAAGATTGGCGGATTGTATGTTGAGTATGTTCAGTTTTATAGAAAACAACTAAACTGTTTTCCAAAGTAGCTGTACCATTTTGTATTCCCACCAGCAATGCATGAGAGTTCCTATTGTTCCACAACCTTTTCACCATTTGGTGTTGACAGTGTTCTAGATTTTGGTCATTCTCAGAGGTACACAATGATATTGTTTTAATTTTCAGTTCCCTGATGACATACGATATGGAGCATTTTTTCATATGCTTATTTGCCATCTGCCGTCAATGTATCTTCTTTGGTGAGGTGTCTTGTTAAGGGTTTTGACTCACTTTTTCATGAGGTTGTTTGATTTCTTATTTTTGAGTTTTAAGAATTTGACTAATTAGTTTTATCACCATTATCAGGATGTATTTATAATTCATGCCAAAGACCAAACTCCAGCTACATTTACACAGTATGATGAATGTCAACATTATTATTAATGATAATATTCTTGTTACTCAGAAGCTGGAATAAATAGATGGAGAATTCCATGTGTTTCTTAGCATAAGTAAGCTTCTATCAGAATATGACTTTAAAAACTGGAAGCTAGTAAGAGAGTTCCAGTTCTTGAAGTCAACTTAAAGAGCACAAGACTAAGTTCTGACGTCTTCATTCTCCTGGGGATTCACAGGAAGAGTAACTATTTCTTATAAAGTAAATGTGACAAGTCAGTTTTGCAGGAAAAAAGCTCATTGTCAGTACATTTTATTCTGCCCCTTTAATTTAGATCATTAGTCATAGACAATTCAGTATCATGTTTTCTGAAGACTATAAATGAAAAGAAACCTGAGATAATATCATGCTTCTGGGGACTTCCCTGGTGGCACAGTGGTTAAGAATCCGCCTGCCAAGGCAGGGGACACCAGTTCCATCCCAGGTCCGGGAAGATCTCACATGCTGCGGAGCTGCTAAGCCCATGCGCCACAACTACTTAGCCCACGCGCCTAGAGCCCGTGCTCTACAACAAGAGAAGCCACCACAATGAGATGCCCCCGAACCGCAATGAAGAGTAACCCCTGCTCGCTGCAACTAGAGAAAGCCCAAGCGCAGCAGCAAAGACCCAATGCAGCCAAAAATAAATAAATAAAATAAATAAATGTATTTAAAAAATCATGCTTCTGATGATTCTACTACATTAGGAAAGTAGATGTGCTTAAATAAAGTGAAGATTTTTCAACGCCACCATGTAGAAAATCCAAAAAGTATTTTCCTCCATTTATAAATTTTATCTATACAGGTAGAGTGTTAACATGGTTGATGAAAGAGGCAAAATTCATCAGTCAGAAATGTGCATTTTCCTGCAACAGAGGAACTGGATATAAACGAACTATAGCAAAGCAGGAAGGGGGGGAAACCCTAAAATAGTGCCATGTTAGACTGCTTTAAACACTAACAAAGACTGAAGTGGACTTGCTTCGTTTCACAGCCATATATGCAAGTAAGAACTTCTTGCTTTTTTCCTTCTCTTGCCTCCTCTCATCCTGCAGGTAGTAGAAAATGCAATAGCAAATGGAGAAGAAGAGAGTAAAAATTGATTGTAAAAATGCCAGGTGAAAGAAAAAGGATAACCCGACCACATCCTCCTTATTTACATTTACTGCTACAGCAGACCTAAATCAGAGGAGAGACAGACACCGTCACTTAAATGAATTTTGAATATTTTGATTATTGCACTATACTGAACATAAAAATTACTGAACTCTTTTGTGTGTAGAAGCAAATATATCACTTTTCTTATTTAAAAGTAATGAATTCATGGACCTTGCCCTGAATTTTGTGTAGATAGCAGGAAAAATCTACCTTCATGAAATTAATTTTAAGAGACAATGAGAGATGAAAACAAAGTTGCATTATCATTTATTCCATGATCATGCTTGTTCAATCAAATTATTGCACGTATCATAGTTATCCATTACAGAATATGAATATACCCTCCTTTGGTGTCAACTAAAAATATCTGAGTTTACATGAAATGGAAAATAATTATAAATCCTTACATGTTTCAGGCAACAAATAGATTTTACTTACTGATTTTTTTCAAGAAAAATTACAAGGTAAAAAGCCCACTGGTTTCTTTTAAAATGGCACAAAGTTTCATTAATATTAATATATTGCCCTTTTATTTACTGATAATTCTATTTTGTTCTACAGATAGGTTGCAAAATCATTTATCAAGAGTTTTCAGGACAGCATCTTCTTTTTTTTTTAACATCTTTATTGGAGTATAATTGCTTTACAATGGTGTGTTAGTTTCTGCTTTATAGCAAAGTGAATCAGCTATACATATACATATATCCCCATATCCCCTCCCTCTTGCATCTCCTTCCCACCCTCCCTATCCCACCCCTCTAGGTGGTCACAAAGCACCAAGCTAATCTCCCTGTGCTATGTGGCTGCTTCCCACTGGCTATCTATTTTACATTTGGTAGTGTATATATGTCCATGCCATTCTCTCACTTCATCCTAGCTTACCTTTCCCCCTCCCTGTGTCCTCAAGTCCATTCTCTTTAGGACAACAGCTTGAGAAAATGAAGCAGATGTAGATGTAATCGCTCATTTGTAAAGATCCGTCACTGATACGTACTTGTTTGTGATGACTTTTTCTTTCAGTTTCCTTTTCTGACTGTACATCTGAAATATGTTCTACTTGGAAGTGATGTTTGTAGCACGGACTTTATGAGACTATTAAAATTTTAAATGCGGCTGAAAGACCCATCTATTATTTTCAACCCTGAATAGTTCATGAATCAGGCTGCTATTGACATTAGCAGCTAGTTATATGCAACTTGTCAGATCACATCATCCTCATGTATCACACCTGAGAGCAAAGCATTCTTTAATAAGAAATAATGGCATAATTAAAAAATGAAGAATCACTTAAAAATCCTTTTTTTAATTTTTAGTTTTTATTGAAGTATAGTTGATTTACAATGTTGTGTTAATTTATGTTGTACAACAAAGTGATTCATTTATACATATATATACATTCCTTTTAATATTCTTTTCCATTGTGGTTTATCCACAGGATATTGAATATAGTTCCCTGTGCTACACAGTAGGACCTTGTTGTTTATCCATTCTATATATAGTAGTTTGCATCTGCCAGTCTCAAACTTCCACTCCATCCCTCTCCCAACACCCTCCCCCTTGGCAACCACAAGTCTGTTCTCTACGTCTGTGAGTCTGTTTCTGTTTCGTAGATAAGTTCACTTGTGTCATATTTTAGATTCTACATATAAGTGATATCATATGGTATTTGTCTTTCTCTTTCTGACTTACTTGACTTAATATGATAATCTCTAGGTCCATCCATGTTGCTGCAAATGCCATTATTTCATTCTTTTTTATGGCTGAGTAGTACTCCATTGTATATATGTACCACATCTTCTTTATCCATTCATCTCTTGATGGACATTTAAGTTGTTTCCTTGTCTTGGCTGTTGTGAATAATGCTGCTATGAACATAGCAGTACATGTATCTTTTTGAATTATAGTTTTGTTTGGATATATGCCCAAGAGTGGGATTACTGGATCGTATGGCAACTCTATTTTTAGTTAGAAAAAAAACCTTTTAGTATAATTCTATTGCTTGGATAATTCTGGATTGACTCCCAATTTACACTTACATGCCAGTTTAAATTGTTAGTGATAAATCAGAAAATTTCAAAACTTTATTTTGTCTTATTTTCTTTTGCAGCAATTATTTAGAGCCTCTCTCCCCCATTTGTTTGCTTCACTCTTAGTCACTTAGTAAAACTCCCCCAACAATTATTTCATGAGGATGCATGGACTAAACATCATTTAAATCCTTGCATTTTAGAACTTTTTACGTGGGCTTCATATGTTACAGAATACTTGGCTGTGTGTGTGTGTGTGCAGGAAAGCACAAAGGTAAAAACTTACAAAGTACTCCCTCAAATTTCACCACCCAGATAGAAACGTTGTTCATGTTTTATCACTTGTATATCAACATAGATATCTTTCTCTGGAGATTTATGCAGAGAAGTGGTCCCAGGGATAGATGAGTGGATAGAAATGCTTTCATAAATAATGGTATTATGTTAAAGACACTATTCTTAAATAAAATGTTCCATTTATTTTTACCCGAATTTAACACAATGAAAAAGGCCTATGTAAAGCTAAAGAAATGATTAAATTTAATAACTATTTCTTAATCATTATTTCTTAAAAGATTATTATTTCTTAATTTTATTATTTCTTGAAAGATCCTTTTAAGGTTAAGAAAAAATGTATGAGGAACTTGAGAGGTAGTGACAATATTTTTCACATATATTTCAGTTTTAGAGAGTTTTAACTTTTTCCTGCTCTGATAAACAGGTCATTAACATTTACATACTTTCCCATTTCCTCTTCCCTCACCTCTCTTTTTAGTAGTTCTATCAATATTTTACATTGTACAGATATATGAGCTTTACTGCTCCTGAACCATAATTCCTAGAGTTTTTTAGCGTATGCTATTTAAATGGACTCATTACTGACTATAAGTACTTTTGCCACAGCTGCTCCCACACTGAATTCTTTACTGATTTGACCCAGTAGTTGTCACACCCTCACCTCCCTTCCTCAAGGAGGATATATGGATAGTATTTATTCTTAGTTTTTTGTTCATGCTGTTAAATTTCTTAAATCATGTCTTGCCTGGATATGACACTGGATCACTATTTCTTCCTTTCCTCTCCCCCTCCACCTCTAACTTTGTGGAGATTTTCCCATTGTCTTCAACAGTTAGTGTTTAGAAAAGTGGTCTCCCCAAGAAGGGAGAAGATTTTTTTCCTCTTACAGGTTTGATATTTTTGCCTAAAAGAGTAAGGCATGTTTTGTTCCTCTTTAAATTTTGGGAGTGCAAGTAGGACACATGTTAGCATCGAACATTTTGTACTAAATTTTATAGGTCACAGTGTCCTCTTTTAATCTGCAAAGATTAGGAGAAGGAAAAAAATCTCCTTTATTTCAGATAAATTTTCATGTATCATGTCCTCAAATATATACACATTCTTTTCCATTTGTTGAATGGTCTATCTTAAGGAAACCAAGTTTCCAAATGTTTTTTCATTCCTTTCTTTTTTGGGGGTCCGTCTTGCATATCTTTCAGTTTTCTACTAGTTGTTTGGTTTTTAAAATCTCTTGGTTTTTTCTTATTGTTTTGGTATGTTTTCATAATTGCTATGCCACTTGTTTTCATTTTTTTGTGTGTTTTAGGAGCTCTAGTGATGCTCTTTTCTGGTATTTTAAAAAATTTTGGGTACAAGAATTCACACTTCCTAGTATGGAGTGTGTCCCTTTCCATGATAGGTGTGCTCCTTATACAGCATATATTACTGAAGCTGTTGTTTCCTTCAGAGAAAGTCACCCCATTGTTTACTTTCTGACATTCTCACTTTCCTCCCTCATCACCATTTACACTTTTCCCCAGGCTGAAGGAAAAAAAAAGATATAGAAAGTGTACAGTTTTCTTTTCTCCAGATTTGGGGATAGGATTGGGTATTTTCACGATTGCCATCACTTCAGAATACCTTATGGAGTCTGGAGCAGGAGTAGGTAGCGGAAATTTCCTGTACGTGCCTGTTAAATTGTTCAATAAATAGTAACTCTACGATAGTGACTCTACAAGTTCATTGACGAAACACAAATATGTAAAGAATGATAATTAGCTCTTAAAATTTACCTATTTTATGAAAAATTGTAAGCCAACTGTTACACATATTTTATGTCATTTTTTGGTTGTTCTTCAATCTAATCAACACCTATCTGTAAGTTGAATTTGAACTAATTCTCTAAGAGCTCAACTTAATATGTTTTAAATAGACTTAAAATATTGATTAATAACTCAAGACCCAACTCCCTGTATTGAAGAAGAAAATGCAAACTCAAAAATAGTACAAATCATGTTGGAAGTAAAGAGCAAAGAAAGAAATCAGTGTTGATTAATGATCATTTTTGTTATATAACATATACTAAAACACAGGATAATTCAGGGCAATTTCCCTTGAAGGTCTGCAAGCAGAAAAATCAATTTTCTTAGATCTGTAAAAAAAATGAGCTTTGAAATCTAAATTGAAGTAGATAAGATTTTTTTTAACTTGCAAATTGCTGTAGATTTTTTAGAGTGGTAGGAAAATATACATTAGTTTCACCAGCTTTTTATTTATTTATTTATTATTTAAAAAATTTTTTGGCTGCATTAGGTCTTCGTTGCTGTGCGCGGGCTTTCTCTAGTTGTGGCGAGCGGGGGCTACTCTTTGTTGCGGTGTGTGTGCTTCTCACTGTGGTGGCTTCTCTTGTTGCGGAGCATGGGCTCTAAGCACGCGGGCTTCACTAGTTGTGGCTCATGGGCTATAGAGCGCAGGCTCAGTAGTTGTGGCGCATGGGCTTAGTTGCTCCGTGGCATGTGGGACCTTCCCGGACTAGGGATCGAACCTGTGTCCCCTGCATTGGCAGGCGGATTCTTAACCACTGTGCCGCCAGGGAAGTCCCTCACCTGCTTTTGAAATGAAGAGTGAAACCTATTAAATGAATGCAACTTTGGTTATTTACAGATCTCCATTTTATTACAAATCTGTTTTATTTACACTTATGTATAATTTATTTCATTGTCAATTTATTTTTTTAAATAATCTTTAAAGTTGTACCTTGTGACAATTCAAATAAGAGGATGCAGATTGGAAAAAGGATGGTGAATTGAAAAGAAGGGAGAGAGAGAAGGCAAAATGGGAGAGAGGCAGAGAAAAATAAAGAACTGGAGGAAAAGAGCAGAGACAAGAAGGAAAGGAAAGGACCTTTCCCTGTAAGGAAAGATTAAAGGAAAAAAGCCATCAAATGTCAGTCAAGCCTCCTTTCCTCAATTTAGGTTGTTTCAACTGACTGATAGGTACTTCTTAGCACCAATTTGCAGACCTTTGAGGTTACAGCCATTTTTCTCTGCTGAACTCCCTTTGAATTTGCTCCTTTGTAATCTTGCACCTTCAAGGTGATAATACACCAGGCCTCCTCAGTGTCAAACTCCCAACCTTTCTAAATGCTGGACTTCAGGTCTAATCACATCTATCGGATGGTTTCACCAGCATTATTCTGGGAACAAAGTCCTTCTCTGTATTTGTTACTCTTTTGGTCTCCTTTGGTATAAAGTAAAAAAAATTCTGTTAACTGTAAATCAATAACCAGGACCTCTTTTCTCAGAAAGTGCGTTTGTTTTTTTATTTCTTCAAGGGCTGTTAGTTCTGCCTTCCAACTCTGCCACCCTCGGGATTCTTAAAAGTTGCTTAGTACACAATACCCAGATCCCAATGAACATCTGTTGTTTCTGAGATGCTCAGAATGTCTCTAACTTGGATGCCTTTGAGAGATTCTGCTTGAAGAGACAATCCCATTTTCCAGTATACATTTGTAATATCTCAGAAATACTCTAACAATTCTACAGCATTCATGTGTGTGCACAGTTCATAATGAGGTGTACTCTCCATCAAAGTGCTCATAACCTTTTTGGCAAAGTAGGAAATAAATTCACAAATCAGCATCCTGATAGCATGCCAGTATAAGAAATAAAGATAAATAAATGCTACAAAAATAACATCATGGGAAATATATTTTTCGATATTTTTTGAAGTGGAACTCTTATCTTGCTTTTTCCAAACTGGGGCAAAGGTGCTAATATTGTCACTTTATTTGCCTTGGGATAATTGAGTGGTGCTTAGATCATATCCCTGTTCAGTTCGCCTATATGGCCTCTGAAAAACCAGATGAACTGTGGTGGATGGTGATGAACTACAATAAACTTAGCTAAGTAGTAATTCCAGTTTCTGCTGCGCTGCATGTTGTACTGGAGATTTCATGAAGATTTCTTACTGTCTTGAGCATTTAGTGGCATAATAAAATGGAGAGAGAAAGTCAACATTGATTTCTAATGATTCACTTAACTTTTGGGTTTGTTCGTTGAGTACCTTTGCTAGACACTTGAAATCCAGGGTGAATATGGCATGGTTCGTGGCACTAATAAGCTCACAGGAAAGTGGGGTGCGGGGATGGCGGAGACAGAAATGGATATGTCATCGTATCAAATTTTCATGCTCTGTGTTCTCCAGAACAGAACATAAAATGTCAGAAGCATATTATATTCGTATACATCTGTGCTGTCACAGATCTCTTAATAAATGGTCCATTCAGTTATCAAATGTTCAGGACACAAGCTTGTTTTTGCCCAGGTCCTGGGTATTCAAAATCATATAAGGCATGGTTCCCACACTCAAAGTATTCTAAAGGAAAAAAGAAAGTAGAACTTTATCTTAGTCTGTTTGGGCTGCTATAAAAACATATCATAGACTGGGTAACTTATAAATAACAAATTTATTTCTCGTAGTTCTTGAGGCTAGAAGTCCAAGGTAAAGACACTGACAGATTCGGTGTCTGGAGGAAGCCTGCTTCCTAGTTCATGGACAGATGTCTCTTCTTTGTGTCCTCACGTGGCAGAAGTGGGAAGGGAGCTCTCTTGGGCCTCTTTTACAAAGGCACTCATCCCAGGTATGAGGACTGTGCCTTCATGACCTAGTCACCTCCCAGAGACATCTCCTCCAAATACCATCACACTGGGCTTTCAACGTATGAACTCTGGGGAGACCCAAACATTCAGTCCATAGCAAACACAGGCTACAGAACAAATTGTCCAAAACATTATATAACCTCAGGCATTTTTTTTCCCATCTGTAAGCTGAAATATCTTAATAGCTTTCTATGGGAATTAAGTTTACGAATCTAAAGCACTTTGCTATATTTGTCACATAGCGAAGAAGGTAAGAAATGTTAGCTGTTATTACTTTAAGCAGTATGTACAGAATGCCAGGGGACCACTGAAGAGGGAAACTTGTAAATTAGTTAGAGGGAGACTGCAGAAACCTGCAAGGAAGAGGAAATACTTGATTGTAGAAGGTTGAGGTACCAATTAGGAAAATGAAGAAAAATAAAAATTAAAAGGGAAGGACATTCTTGATAGGCAGAAGCAGCATGTAAGCATGGGTTTTGGAGTTAGAATCACTAGGATGAAACCCAGCTCTCACACTTCCCAGCTGTGTGACCTTTGAGGGTCATTAGCACTCTCTAAATTGCAGTTTTTTATCTGTTAAATAAGGATAGTAATACTACTTAATTCACAGGATTTTTGGAAAAGTAAATGAGATAAGGTAATATGATGAATCTACATTACACGACTGTTGCTTTCATTTGTTGATGTTTATTCTTAGCCTAAAAGTTGCAGGACTCCATGGAAGGATTTTAAGCAAGGAAGGATGTGACTTTATCTCAACTGCAGAAGGGTCACTGGATGAGCAATAGAGACACTGGGCTGTGGTGGAGGGATTGCAGAGTTTGATTACGGGGAGAGCCGATGAGATGACTTTTGTAGGGTGAGAGATGTGGGACCAAACTCTTGACTCTAGGTATGAAGAGGGGGGAAGATGAAGGCCTTTTAAGGAGGTTGAGGGCACAGATTTAATAATTAATTTAATATGGAGAGTGTCTGGGTGAGAAGCAGGGGTGGAAACTGTGGAAACTGAATTAAGTTTTGAAATCATTCATTGGTGTGGGGGGATACATCAGAAAATTCAGGGAGAAGCGAAAGGCAGAGTCACATTTTGAGCTGCGGAGGGGAGGCCATGAGACATCCAAGCAGACATGTGCAGCAGATAGGTGGGAGCACAGCTCCGGAGTCAGCAGAATTTTCTAGAATAGAGGTGGAAAATATGAATATGGGTGGAAAGGATAGTTAAAGTCTTGGAAGAGAATGAGTTCACTTAGGGAGAATAGAGATGAGAAGAGCTGAAATGGAGCCACGTGTGAAACCAACACTCAAAAGTGTAAGCAGAGCAGATCCTTTTTTTTTTTTAACGTCTTTACTGGAGTATAATTGCTTTACAATGTTGTGTTAGTTTCTGCTGTACAACAAAGTAAATCAGCCATATGTATACATAGATCCCCAAATCCCCTCCCCCTTGAGCCTCCCTCCCACCCTCCCTATCCCACCCCTCTAGGTGGTCACAAAGCATGGAGCTGATCTCCCTGTGCTATGCGGCTGCTTCCCACTAGCTATCTGTTTTACATTTGGTAGTGTATATATGTCAATGCTGCTCTCTCACTTCGTCCCAGCTTCCCCTTCCCCCGCTGTGTCCTCAAGTCCATTCTCTACATCTGTGTCTTTGTTCCTGCCCTACCCCTAGGTTCTTCAGTACCATTTTTTTTAGATTCCATATATATGCATTAGCATACGGTATGTGTTTTTCTCTTTCTGACTTACTAGGGAAGATCCTTTGAATGAAACAGATGAAATGGCTTCAGGAGTAGGAGGAAATCAGAAGTCAGTAATCCCACAGAAGCTTGGTGACCATTTCAAAATGCAAAAAGGAAATCTGTCAAACACTCAGGAAAGTATAGTAAGGTTAGGTATCAGTTAGGATGTTTGGGCTGCAAGAAGCAGAAAACACAAGTCAAAACGAATATACAGAATCAAATTTTATCTTATCTAACAGGAAATAGAGTTAGAATTGCCCTTGGGTTGGTTTACTCAGTGGTTTTTCAGTGTCATGAATATATATATATATATATATATATATATAAATTCATGATATGCTATTCTCATGATGAAGGTTTACCAACCTAGATCAGCTCATCTTATGATCTTAAATGAAGACCACAGTTCTAGATAGCACATGCAAACATCCACTTCCAGAGGTGGAAAGAGGAGTGTTTCTTCCCCCATGTCTCTTACATCAGCAAAAGAAACGTTTCTAGAAGGTGCCCAACAGACTTTCACATTTTGTTGTAGGAAGAATACAACAAAGATGTCCATGTCTTAATCCCTGGACCCTGTGAATAGGTTGGGTTTCTTGCAAAGGGGAACTAAAGTTGCAGATAGAATTAAGGTTGCTAATCAGCTGATCTTGAGGTGGAGATATTACCTTGCATTATCTGGGTGGACCCAGTTTAATCACAAGGGATCTGATTAGTGGAAGAGGGAGAAAGAATAGGGAGAAGCAGAGGGATGGCAGTGTGAGAGACTTGGTCCAATGCTGCAGGCTTGGAAGATAGAGGAATGGGGCATGAGCCAGGGAATGCAGGCAGCCTCTTGATGCTGGAAAAGGCAAGGAAGTGGATTCTCCCCTAGAGCCTCTGGAAAGAGTAGAGCCCCGCTAACATCTTGATTTTAGCTCAGTGAGACCCATTTTGGACTTCTGACCTCCCAAACTGTAAGATACTGTTATACTGTCTTAAGCCACTAAGTTTGTGATAATGTGTTAAAGTAACTATAGAAAATTAATACCCATCTCATTGGCCAGAACGGCATCATATACCCATGCCTAAAGTACTCACCGTCCAGGGGGATTGGATTTCCTAAAGAGGATGAGGCAGTTAGGAAGCATATGGTCTCCTGATTCTTAAAAAAACATCTTGGAAGTGGGAAGAAACGCTGTTGAAATGGTAATAAACTTTGTCAGATTCAGATAAAGATGGAAAAGTAGCTATTAGATTTGACAATCTGGAGGCCAATAACAATCTAGAGAGAGGAAATTCAGTGGGCAGTAAGAAATTGGTGGCGGGAAAAAATATTTTTAAGTAACTTATGAGGAAATGAAAGACAATATGAGAATCTGTCTATCTGCCTATCTACCTATCATCTATCTATCCCCCCTTCTATTTATCCATTCATCTCTCTACGTAACTACTTACCTCTCTCTCTCATGTCTTTCTACATAGAAGTCAAACTTTTTTGTTTGTTGGTTTTATTTTAATATGGGTCATAATTGAACTGTTTTTTTGTTTTGTTTTGTTTTTTGTAGAAAGGGATGGAGCCAGATGGGAACAAGAGCAAGGGAGGTGGAAGATGAAAGAGAGGGGATGATTGAGGATAAAATTCCCTTAAGAGATTCCAATTAGATCCAATATGTTCACATTTTTACTAAAAGAATCTGCGCCTGTAGGAGATTTGTAAAAAGGCAAGCTTTCATTTCAGAGAATAAATAACCATCTTCTAACTCATTTATTTTATAAATTCAGATTTTCTATAGTAGTTTTTCATG